>NC_135225.1:14938684-15066184 GCF_052324685.1 Brachyhypopomus gauderio | reverse complement strand
CCGGAGTGGCACGCTTTGAGGGGGGGTTATGTCACGTAGGGCAACGCCCCCTCTCGTAGCTGCCACTCTGGGTTCCCTTATGTCCGTGTTCCCTGCCTGTTCATCCCGCCCAGCTCATTTGTCTTCAATAAATCTCGCTCTTCTCAGCGATTGTGTCCGTCTTCTCGCTCCGGGGCGCGAGCCTCGTTACAAATTTTTAAATAATCTTGAAATCTTTCATTAATATAAAATTCTGTACTCAAAATAAACTCAATGGCTAAAATATATATGTTTTTTAACCTATCTGCATATTTTCCATTAAGTGCATACACCCCCGCATCCCACTGGAAAATGGTTTGATCCAGCACCGACCGTAACCGGCTGGTACCCCCACAACAGCGGGAAATACAGTGGTGGATAGTTAAAGTAAATACAGAAATCTGGAGCGCAGAAAAGAAAGGAAAACATTTACCTGACGAACTTTAATGTTGCATTGTGTTCCAGGTTTGAAAAGTGCTGGAATTTAGGCTAAAATACTTGAAAATGCTTGAAAGTAACTACTTCGTTTCACAACAAATAGCTGTCTGACTGAACAGTTCTCGTGAAGACGTTAAGATTGGGCGTTTTGAAAATAAACAACCATTAAATAATGTGATAAAAAGTGAATTATTTCGAGTATATGTATAAATATTTAACTTAATTAAGTTTAACGTGCTGGAAAATATTGAAATTGACCTTTAAAGTGAAGTACAAGTGCTTTAATTCCACATTATAAAGGTGTATGAACCCTGCAAACATGACTTTGTTCATTGCGCTGAAGCGCGTCGCGCGCGAAGTTACAAAAGTCAAGAGGTGCACGACCTCGCATGGACAGCACGCGAGGCCCTCGCACACGGTCGGTGCCACTGCGATTACGTCATTTTCGCGCGAACCCTCGCACCGCTCGCGACGCGTCAAGTATATAACCAGTCAGCTGTCAGAAACAGCTTTGATGTGTGGCTATATTATATACTATATGACCTAACAGAAGGATTGTCAAATGACGAAATTCAAATGACGTGCGCCGGGGGGTGGGGGGGGGGGGGGGGGGTGGGGGACATTAAACTTTCTTGTCCCGGGCCCTAGCAAGACTGTCAACGGGCCTGTATATATATACACACACATACAGATAAATATATATATATTAGTGGGCCAGTCTGTCAGGAACTCCCGGGCCACTTTTTCTCCCCAGTCCGCCCCTGCTGGTCCCTGAGAGACTTTTATAAAATCTAAATCTAATTCAGATCAGGAAAATCTCCAAGAAAATCACCAATCTCATCAACAGATCCACATGTTTGTAGAATTTCAGTTTGCCAGCACAACCTCCAAAACCATCACCTCAAATGTCATAGGGACCAGAGTTGTATAGTAACGAAGTAGAACTACTTCACTACTGTACTTAAGTACTAAAATGCTGTATCTGTACTTTACTGGAGTATTATTTTTTCTCCTACTTCCACTTTTACTTCACTACATATTTTCCATCAGTTTAATACTTTTACTCCGATACATTTTTTACGTGCTGTATAGTTACTCGTTACAATTATAAACATGTTAGCTGGCGCTGTCACCGGGTCAAGCGATCAGGCTTATGAGAAAACTGCGCATGCTCCGGTCGCGTCTCGTTTACTCTGCTGCTGCCTTCACTGAACACTTGAGCTTCGTAATCTAGGTTCACTTGACACGTCGTGACTGCCGCAAGGGTCCGCGCGGCAAAAATTATGCAATCGCGGTGGCTCCGCCAATGCGCGTTGGCCACGCGCGCGGTTGCGTCGCGAGGTTGTGCACCTCTCGATTTTTGTCCGTGCGAAGTTACAAGGTGAAATTCATGTGCTTGTAGCGCACTTTGAAGGTCCATTTATTTTCCAACACCTTCAGCTTGATTTACATATTTATACAAATACACATATATTCGAAATTATTCCAAATAATCTCATTAAAAGAGATGGTACCGTGTTTGGTAACAGCAGAAGAGCGCAGTAAGCACTAGTTAGGTTAGATATCTTAGCTAACTAACCTAATTATGCTCATGGCGTGCTGCAGAATTCACTTAACATTAGCTGGCAATAAAGGTGACGTGCTGACTAATCATGTGTCCATTTTTATAGTGTAGTGTTTTTATAGGGTAAGGGCATTTATTGAGGGTAAACGCAGGGCAGTAGGCTCACCCTTAGAATCCGACGGATGGATTTTACGTCCAAAATACACCTCGTTTTCTCAGCTAAATGAAGGCGAATTTGTACTTTTGCGTCAAACCTACGACGTAGCGGGACATAGTGTCACGGTGAGGGGGCCGGGTCGCCACCAGAGGACGCGCATCCCGGTCAGCAGCCGATCCCAGCACACACCCCCGCGCACGCAACCACACCCACAGTCACAATCACCATCATACTGAGCACCTAATTCTTGTTTACTTTGCTCTTCTTAAGCCCGCAGGTCGTCTGGTCCAGTGCTGCACATTGCCGCTACATGAGCGTCTCTGCGTGTCCGTCACTGCGTTCCCTACCTGCGTGCGCGCTACGAGCTTTACCTTGCATCACTTGCGGTGCGTGCTTTAGGAGCCTTACTAGTGTGCGCTACGAGCTTTACCTTGCATCACTTATAGTGTGTGCGCTAAGAGCTTTACTGGTGTGCGCTACGAGCTTTACCTTGCATCACTTGCAGTGTGTGCGCTAAGAGCTTTACTGGTTTGGTTGCCATGGACAATAAACATCCTTCTGTTCAACCCCCGTCTCCAGCTGCCTCTGTCCCGACGCCTCCGGCGTCACACATAGGTTATCTGTTTTTTGTGTACGAAGTGTTAACCCCAGTTTTTTAAGTACATACAGAACACTTGTATTTGTGACCTTTGACATCTTTGATTTGTAAGTGATATATAAAAACAATTGATAATCAAACTTTGATGGCTTTCTTTAATTAATTCAAAACACAATACTTGTACTTTTTACTTTCGGTACTTGAGTAATACATTTTAGACTAAACTACTTGCAATACTTAAGTACAAAAAATGCTGAATACTTCTGTACTTCTACTTAAGTAAAGTTTTTAAAGAACACTTCAACTTCTACTCAAGTCAATTTTTTGATAGAATTGATAGAAGAATGGGTCTTGAATACTTTATACAACACTGATAGGGACTAATCTGCAGGTTCACAGCTTTACATAGAAGGAGCAAAGGGCTAATACTAGGCCAGTACCACCGGGCGTCTCTGGGGCCGTGCGATTGGCCAGCTGACCGAGCTTCTCTCCCGGGTTGCTGAGCTGGTGATGGTCTTCTTGAGAGACGTTCTGCCACTTCTCTGTCTGCTGTTCCAGGCAAACGTGCCCTAGATTCGACCGTGAATTAATGCATTAGTTAACATGAACAACACATGAAGTAACACATTAACAATAATTAACTAATGTTAAGTAAACATGTAACAGTTGCATTAGTTAATGCTGTGTTTATATCAAGTGCAGGCTATGTGGTGTTGACTAACTAACATGAAGTAATGCATTAGTTAACATGAACAACACATGAAGTAACACATTAACAATAATTAACTAATGTTGTAACAGTTGCAGTTCCTGTTTTGGCTCTTTGTTGCTCACACCTTTTTAGAGCTTTAGTGTTAGTGTATGTACAATGTAATATATTCCTTTAAGGTCGTACCAATATGTTACATTCTGATGTATGTTATGTAAATTTGTCTTTGTGTCTTGCAAGGACTTGCACATGCCATTGTGACGCTGTTGCGCTGGAGGAAGGACGAGACACGAGTCCAGTCTTCTTAAACGAACGATACGTTTATTTATACAAATAGCGCAGTCAGCGCACGTAGAACACAAAACAGGAACGTGTACGACTCTAACAAAGACGAGCACGGGACACTGTACGAACGCACATTAAATAGACAAACCACATGATCCCCGAGTGATGACGAGCCACAGGTGAAACTGATAATTACACTCGGACACAACCATAACCACGATGATACATAGACGCAGACGACTGGACGTAGGCGACATAAACACACGCCCAGAGGGAGTGGTCAGGGGCTGTACCGTGACAGAGCCCCTCACCAAGGGCACTACCCGTCCCGGGGTGCCAACAGAACTGAATGCCCCGAACCCACGCCGATGGGCGGACCCGGAGCTTTCAGTCCTGTTAGTTTTTTATTACTTCTGCTTTATTTGTGATGTCATGCAAATGTGTGACACTTTTAACAAGTCATCATGGATTTAGAAATTGTAAAAATGAACAGAAAACATAATAATAATAATAATAATAATAATAATATACACACACACACCAAGGTAAAATTTCATTAAAAACCCCCCAACCAGCTCTTCAGTCCTCCTAACATCCCAGTGAGTCTGACAACATGCTCCAGGAAAGTTTATGGGATGGACTCAAACAGGAGGTCAAGGGAATGGCTCAAACAGGAAGAATCAGAAAGTCACATGTACAAGTTGACCCGACAGAAAACATCAGGATGGCACTAGAGGTTTAAACATAGCAGAGGGGAAAAACTGGTCCACTTCACTGCAAAACAAACTGACTGGCTTTAGGTTTCCCTGTAGGTAACGACAATATAGTCTGATTTAATGCCATTCGTGAGGGATGTGCCCAGTTTACAAGCTAAAATATTGGTGTCACTGGTCCTTGAGAGTCTTTTATAAAATCGAAATCTAATTCAGATCAGGAAAATCTGCAAGAAAATCACCAATCTCATCAACAGATCCACATGTTTGTACCATTTCAGTTTGCCAGCACAAACTCCAAAACCATCACCTCAAATGTCATAGGGACTAATCTGCAGGTTCACAGCTTTAAACAGAAGGAGCAAAGGGCTAATCCTAGGCCAGTACCTCTGGGCGTCTCTGGGGCCGTGCGATTGGCCAGCTAACCGAGCTTCTGTCCGAGCTTCTCTCTGAAACAAAACAGTTCAAGTTGAAAGCAGTTCAGCCATGGGAAAAATTAACCACCAGAAGCTGTAATGACCAACCTGGAACTGACGAGGCTGTATGCTCTCCACGCTGTCCGACCTCTCCCTGAATGTCACCCGAAATGTGGGCTCTGTCGTCCTTTTGCTGACCAACATCGAACAACAGGAGATTTAATACAATGGATGAGAGTACGTCTATCTGAAGTAGGAGAGGACTTTGATGCTAAAGTCGAAGGTGATGATGAATAATAAATCAACTTCATTGACATCAGTATGAAGCGTGGATTCAATAATTGACCAGGAAGTAGTTACAAAGGGAATGGCTCAAACAGGAAGAATCAGAAAGTCACATGTACAAATCGACCTGAGAGAAAATATCAGTGTGACGGGCAGGGTGAGCAACTCAAAAAGGAAGCGATCACGCCAAGTCTCAGGGAAAGAGGATGGTTTAATAGAAAGTGTGCAAACCAAAAACCCGTGCATTGTTCCAAATGAAGGAAATAATAACCAGCAGTCAACTGGTACAAAGACAAGACGTATATAGACGAACAAACGACCCTCAGGTGAGACGGATCACGGGTCCCGCCCACCTGAGGAACGAACATCACGTGACCAAAAACAGGACCGCTGCCGCTGTAACCGGGGGCGACCGGTAGGGGGCCCCCCCACAACGTGACAGACCCCCCCACCAAAGCCGCACTCCCCTCCGGATGTGCGGCTTACAGCGGCAGCACACAAAACACAACAAAGGGGCGGGAGGGCGGGGACAAGACAGGGACCCGTTCCCTGCCGTCCTGAGCTGAAACACAAAACACAAAACACATATGCTCCTCGTCACAGGACGCAGACCAGGCAGGGACCCGTTCCCTGCAGTCCTGGAGCTGAAACATAAAAACACATAAGTTAGCTCGCCTCCTGGGCGGGACCCTGGACCGACCGGGCCGTCAACCAGACGATAACCACGCCCCGGTCGGTCACAGGGCCCTCGCGCCCTAACCGGCCTTAGGCCGCTTAAGCCCCACCGCTGTGTGCGGACCGGGAGCACATGGCCCAACACACGTCACAGGTGTGGATGTGTGCAGGCCGCCACACTGGGGTGCGGCCACAGCTTCCACAAACACCTCCCGAACCTACCTCCTTGCTCGGAGCTGACCCCTGCCCTTTTCGCTAGGGGTCACCCCAGACTCCTGGGGAGTGAACCCCTCCCGGGGCCCCTCATCTCAAGGTGGACTCCTCCACCCAACCCAGGAGCGCCAGAGACCAGGGCCCTGGCAATCCGCATCAGGGACACGCTGGTCACCCCGAGCTTGAAGGGGATGGTCTCCGCCTGGAGACCCCACTAGGTCCGGGAGTGCCGCAGTCCACCTCCAGGAGCGACCTGCAACACATCACACACACGCACACAGACGACACATAACACAAAACGCGCACTGCTCCGACCACTGACCCCCCTTTTACACAGGGGGGAAGGGACCCCTTCTTGGCATGAGGAGACACCCTGTCCTTACACCCCAGGCGTCCTCCGCCTACAAAGGGGTACAGGGGCTCCTCTTTGCTCAGGGGTCCCTCCCAAACGGTCAGGTCTTCTGATGGAGCAGTGCCTTCTGAGCCACATGTCGTGGCTCAGGAACCCCATAGCTCCCCCCCAAAAACATATTTAGGGGGGGCCCCTCCGGGGAACAACAAAACAAAAAACACAGACACTACATTTAACATATACGCACCCAAGGTGCCCTCCGTGCCACATCCAGTGGCACGGGACCTCAAATGGACCCCTCCCCACACACAGTGAAGAGGGGTGCAAGAGAGGAATTACATAAAACAAAGCACGCTAACTCTAGGACAAAATGAACACGCAAAGACAGAACACAAACAAACGGACAGGACCCACCGATGCGCGCGCTCTGCGGAGCGTGACGCGCCTACTCCAGCTCTCTCTCTCTCTCTCACCGTTCTCCCACGGGATCCGCAGATCTTTGGAGAGAGAGAGAGAGCTATACGCGAGCGGCTTGCGCGTCACGCCCACAGCGACGCGTCTCTCGGGCGCAGTCGCTCACCCCCGTCACCGCGGGATATCGGGTGAGCGAGGCAAAAGGCACCGAGAGACCCTCGCGTCTAACGCGGTCTAGCGTGCGGCACGCACCGGTGGACCCGACTACATACACACACGAACACCACCAGCGAAACACACACCACGACACTCACACACTCGCTCACGTCCGCGTCGTTATTAAAACACAACGTACATACACACACATACAGACGATAACGAACAACGGACGTGCGCAATGTGAGGCACCGGTAGTTTCGCTGGGCGAGAGCGGAGTCTACCGGTCCCCAGCTCTAGTCACCGCCGTGTGATTTTACGGGTTTAAACACAAACAACATTTAAACACGGCGGGACGAGTGGGGACAGACTCAACACTCTCTCAGACAATACACGACAAACACACAGCACGTAGACAAACACTTACCACGAGACATGACCACGAACAAAGGAGAAAGCAAAGGAGACTGGCGGCTTCCGAAGGTGGCTGGTTATTCTGTGACGGGCAGGGTGAGCAACTCAAAAAGGAAGCGATCACGCCAAGTCTCAGGGAAAGAGGATGGTTTAACACTAGAGCTCCTAGAGAAGCGAAAAATTTCACAGGGCTTGGTAGGGTCCATGTAGCCCACTCCCCTGCTGTGAAGGGATTAACGCCCATTGTCTTGGTAATGCGGTGGAAGCGGCTCTCCCCCAGCTCATACGCCTGCCAAAGCACAAGCTGGCTCACCCCCAAGCTCATATGACCAAAACACCAAACGTGATACTTCACGAAAAAGTTGAAGTTACAAGCAGACTGTATGTTACCGATACTACAACAAACGGCAGAAAATTTGTAGACTCGTGTTTCAAGTTACAATTCAATCGCACGTAGAGACGACAGTTTCTCTAATGAGTCCCGTCAAACAATAAAAATAAATAAAAATGTTTGAATCTTGCTCTTTGTATATTTCATATACTATACTATATAATATTTGTTGTAATCAAACACTTTCTGTTTCCGCGTTTGAATTCGCGTTTGAAAAGCTAAGAAATTATATGGCGCAATTAGCTTGATGCTAATGTTATATAGGAAATCCCATATCATTGCTAGCGAAAATTAGCATGGTCGCGTTGCATCACTGCATCACTGATAAATGTTGTGATCTAAACAGCAGGCTGGAAAAGGAGAGGAAAAGACAGGAAAACAAATTCATGTGCTCTCTATCTATCTATCTATCTATCTATCTATCTATATATATATATATTTGTGTTAGAAGCATTTGATAGAAGCATTTGTGTTTCTGCTTGTTTGTGATCTAAACAGCAGGCTTGAATCTTGCTCTTTGTACATTTCTCATACTATCTATCTATCTATCTATATTTGTATTAGAAGCATTTGATAGAAGCATTTGTGTTTCTGCTTGTTTATGATCTAAACAGCAGGCTTGAATCTTGCTCTTTGTACATTTCTTATACTATCTATCTATCTATATTTGTGTTAGAAGCATTTGATAGAAGCATTTGTGTTTCTGCTTGTTTATGATCTAAACAGCAGGCTTGAATCTTGCTCTTTGTACATTTCTTATACTATCTATCTATCTATCTATATTTGTGTTAGAAGCATTTGATAGAAGCATTTGTGTTTCTGCTTGTTTGTGATCTAAACAGCAGGCTTGAATCTTGCTCTTTGTAC
The DNA here is from genome assembly GCF_052324685.1 of Brachyhypopomus gauderio. Taxonomy (NCBI): domain Eukaryota; kingdom Metazoa; phylum Chordata; class Actinopteri; order Gymnotiformes; family Hypopomidae; genus Brachyhypopomus; species Brachyhypopomus gauderio. Next base: position 15,057,519 of record NC_135225.1, on the reverse strand, counting down.
ATTTCTTATACTATATCTATCTATCTATATTTGTGTTAGAAGCATTTGATAGAAGCATTTGTGTTTCTGCTTGTTTGTGATCTAAACAGCAGGCTTGAATCTTGCTCTTTGTACATTTCTTATACTATCTATCTATCTATATTTGTGTTAGAAGCATTTGATAGAAGCATTTGTGTTTCTGCTTGTTTATGATCTAAACAGCAGGCTTGAATCTTGCTCTTTGTACATTTCTTATACTATATCTATCTATCTATATTTGTGTTAGAAGCATTTGATAGAAGCATTTGTGTTTCTGCTTGTTTATGATCTAAACAGCAGGCTTGAATCTTGCTCTTTGTACATTTCTTATACTATCTATCTATCTATATTTGTGTTAGAAGCATTTGATAGAAGCATTTGTGTTTCTGCTTGTTTATGATCTAAACAGCAGGCTTGAATCTTGCTCTTTGTACATTTCTTATACTATATCTATCTATCTATATTTGTGTTAGAAGCATTTGATAGAAGCATTTGTGTTTCTGCTTGTTTATGATCTAAACAGCAGGCTTGAATCTTGCTCTTTGTACATTTCTTATACTATCTATCTATCTATCTATATTTGTATTAGAAGCATTTGATAGAAGCATTTGTGTTTCTGCTTGTTTATGATCTAAACAGCAGGCTTGAATCTTGCTCTTTGTACATTTCTTATACTATCTATCTATCTATATTTGTGTTAGAAGCATTTGATAGAAGCATTTGTGTTTCTGCTTGTTTATGATCTAAACAGCAGGCTTGAATCTTGCTCTTTGTACATTTCTTATACTATCTATCTATCTATCTATATTTGTGTTAGAAGCATTTGATAGAAGCATTTGTGTTTCTGCTTGTTTGTGATCTAAACAGCAGGCTTGAATCTTGCTCTTTGTACATTTCTTATACTATATCTATCTATCTATATTTGTGTTAGAAGCATTTGATAGAAGCATTTGTGTTTCTGCTTGTTTGTGATCTAAACAGCAGGCTTGAATCTTGCTCTTTGTACATTTCTTATACTATCTATCTATCTATATTTGTGTTAGAAGCATTTGATAGAAGCATTTGTGTTTCTGCTTGTTTATGATCTAAACAGCAGGCTTGAATCTTGCTCTTTGTACATTTCTTATACTATATCTATCTATCTATATTTGTGTTAGAAGCATTTGATAGAAGCATTTGTGTTTCTGCTTGTTTATGATCTAAACAGCAGGCTTGAATCTTGCTCTTTGTACATTTCTTATACTATCTATCTATCTATATTTGTGTTAGAAGCATTTGATAGAAGCATTTGTGTTTCTGCTTGTTTATGATCTAAACAGCAGGCTTGAATCTTGCTCTTTGTACATTTCTTATACTATATCTATCTATCTATATTTGTGTTAGAAGCATTTGATAGAAGCATTTGTGTTTCTGCTTGTTTATGATCTAAACAGCAGGCTTGAATCTTGCTCTTTGTACATTTCTTATACTATATCTATCTATCTATATTTGTGTTAGAAGCATTTGATAGAAGCATTTGTGTTTCTGCTTGTTTATGATCTAAACAGCAGGCTTGAATCTTGCTCTTTGTACATTTCTTATACTATCTATCTATCTATATTTGTGTTAGAAGCATTTGATAGAAGCATTTGTGTTTCTGCTTGTTTATGATCTAAACAGCAGGCTTGAATCTTGCTCTTTGTACATTTCTTATACTATCTATCTATCTATCTATATTTGTGTTAGAAGCATTTGATAGAAGCATTTGTGTTTCTGCTTGTTTATGATCTAAACAGCAGGCTTGAATCTTGCTCTTTGTACATTTCTTATACTATCTATCTATCTATATTTGTGTTAGAAGCATTTGATAGAAGCATTTGTGTTTCTGCTTGTTTGTGATCTAAACAGCAGGCTTGAATCTTGCTCTTTGTACATTTCTTATACTATCTATCTATCTATATTTGTGTTAGAAGCATTTGATAGAAGCATTTGTGTTTCTGCTTGTTTATGATCTAAACAGCAGGCTTGAATCTTGCTCTTTGTACATTTCTTATACTATCTATCTATCTATCTATATTTGTGTTAGAAGCATTTGATAGAAGCATTTGTGTTTCTGCTTGTTTGTGATCTAAACAGCAGGCTTGAATCTTGCTCTTTGTACATTTCTTATACTACCTCTATCTATCTATCTATCTATCTATCTATCTATCTATCTATCTATCTATCTATCTATCTATCTATATTTGTGTTAGAAGCATTTGATAGAAGCATTTGTGTTTCTGCTTGTTTGTGATCTGTGATCTCTGTGATCAGAGACTTTCTGGGTGAGGCTGCTGCCTCAGTCTTGCTCTGTGAATTAACATAATAAAGGGTGATGTTTGGCTTTGCTAATTGCTGGCAAGAAGGAGAAGAAGGAGGGGTGATGTCCTCAGAATCCTGAATTCTCAGGAGTTCTAGTGTTAATAGAAAGTGTGCAAACCAAAAACCCGTGCATTGTTCCAAATGAAGGAAATAATAACCAGCAGTCAACTGGTACAAAGACAAGACGTATATAGACGAACAAACGACCCTCAGGTGAGACGGATCACGGGTCCCGCCCACCTGAGGAACGAACATCACGTGACCAAAAACAGGACCGCTGCCGCTGTAACCGGGGGCGACCGGTAGGGGGCCCCCCCACAACGTGACAATCAGGATGGCACTAGAGGTTTACACATAAAGGTTAGCTTAGCAGAGGGGAAAAACTGGTCCACTTCACTGCAAAATAAACTGACTGGCTTTAGGTTTTCCTGTAGGTAACAACAATATAGCCTGATTTAATGCCATTCCTGAGGAATGTGCCCAATTTACAAGCTACAATATTGGTGTCACTGGTCCCTGAGAGTCTTTTATAAAATCGAAATCTAATTCAGATCAGGAAAATCTCCAAGAAAATCACCAGTCTCATCAACAGATCCACATGTTTGTACCATTTCAGTTTGCCAGCACAAACTCCAAAACCATCACCTCAAATGTCATAGGGACTAATCTGCAGGTTCACAGCTTTAAACAGAAGGAGCGAAGAGATCATTGAATGCCAGTACCTCTGGGCGTCTCTGGGGCCGTGCGATTGGCTGGCTGACCGAGCTTCTCTCCGAGCTTCTCTCTGAAACAAAACAGTGCAAGTTGAAAGCAGTTCAGCCATGGGAAAAATTAACCATCAGAAGCTGTAATGCCCAACCTGGAACTGACGAGGCTGTATGCTCTCCACGCTGTCCAACCTCTCCCCGAATGTCACCCGAAATGTGGGCTCCGTCGTCCTTTTGCTGACCGACATCGAACAACAGGAGATTTAATACAATGGATGAGAGTACGTCTATCTGAAGTAGGAGAGCACTTTGATGCTAAAGTCGAAGGTGATGATGAATATTAAATCAACTTCATTGACATCAGTATGAAGCGTGGATTCAATAATTGACCAGGAAGTAGTTACAAAGGGAATGGCTCAAACAGGAAGAATCAGAAAGTCACATGTACAAATCGACCTGAGAGAAAATATCAGGATGGCACTAGAGGTTTACACATAAAGGTTAGCTTAGCAGAGGGGAAAAACTGGTCCACTTCACTGCAAAATAAACTGACTGGCTTTAGGTTTTCCTGTAGGTAACAACAATATAGCCTGATTTAATGCCATTCCTGAGGAATGTGCCCAATTTACAAGCTACAATATTGGTGTCACTGGTCCCTGAGAGTCTTTTATAAAATCGAAATCTAATTCAGATCAGGAAAATCTCCAAGAAAATCACCAGTCTCATCAACAGATCCACATGTTTGTACAATTTCAGTTTGCCAGCACAAACTCCAAAACCATCACCTCGAATGTCATAGGGACTAATCTGCAGGTTCACAGCTTTAAACAGAAGAAGCGAAGAGATAATTGAATGCCAGTACCTCTGGGCGTCTCTGGGGCCGTGCGATTGGCTGGCTGACCAAGCTTCTCTCCGAGCTTCTCTCTGAAACAAAACAGTGCAAGTTGAAAGCAGTTCAGCCATGGGAAAAATTAACCACCAGAAGCTGTAATGACCAACCTGGAACTGACGAGGCTGTATGCTCTCCACGCTGTCCGACCTCTCCCTGAATATCACCCGAAATGTGGGCTCTGCCGTTCTCTTGCTGACCGACACGTCCAAAACTTTTTTTTCCTGACTGGCCTTCCCGGTGGTCACAATACCCTGCTGCCCACCGTGGCATCCCTGCGACTTGTAAGTCGAGGTGCCAGGACTCTCACCCTCTCCACTCAGTTCTTCTAGGAAGGGGATTGTGGGAAAAGGGGGTAGGGGGTAGTTGTTTGCCATGTGCATTGTGTTTATTAGTGCTACTACACCCTATTTTATTAGCTTCATCTGCTACAACAGAAGACAACTTTGGAGTCACAGGTTTAGCTGCTGGTAAAATGTCAGAGCAATCTAAAACACAAGCCAAATCTGGGGAATGGCATTTAGCCAGACAGTGGTTTTTTAAAGGAGTCTCGTATGTCTCACCAAGACATTTCTTGTCAGCCATCTTTAGCTAGATAACTAAAGTAGCCAATTCCGTGAGCTTTGCTGCAGTTGTCGATGGTGTCAGAACCTATAGGATGTGTCCTGAAAAAAAAAAGAAAATCCTTAGCTGACCAGGAAAATCAATTACCTAGATGACAAAGTTATTTGTTGGAAAGAAAGCAATAGCATTTGCTGATTCATTGAGTGTGACACTTTCGCTTAACTGAACAGTTACTAGAAACTAACTAAGCTTGCCAGTGTCTTGGACAGGGTTAGTCCAGCATTAGTCCAGCTAACATTAGATGTACACACATATTTCCAGCGGAATAATGTGCTATACAACTAGTCAATTAACCAACAAAAGAACATTTGACAGCAGAAATCAGCCTAGCTAACCAGCAACCTGGAAAACCTTTTCTGTAATGGTGTAATATTGTTTTGGGTAAACAATACAAAGAGGGAGAGCTATTCAATTGAGGTAGTTGGCCAGATAGTCAATTAACCATTTTTTTGAGGGAATTGACTTGAGAACTTTTTAAGCATCATGTTTTTTACTTATACTTTTACTTATACACCATGTTATACTTTAGGTGCCAGCTTATGTTAGCTATCTTGCTGTGAGGCTTTGCCAAGTTAGCAAAGTTACCTGTTTAAAATATACTTTCCAATCATTACACTAATGTAAAAATGACAAAATTAACTTTATAAACAGGTAAGAAAACAGAATACATTAACTAGCTAACTCATGACTTCAGACGCCTTCACAGCCCCCTCAACAGGTGTTTTGAAAACCTGAGCTACCCATCGAGCTGTGCTACTTTACCAGACCAAAGCTGAGACCAAGACTACAGTGTTAATGTAGTGTTTTTAAATGTTCAGTTTTATGTTTAAATAATTTGCAACTACTGTGCATCATAAAGAATATCATCGTTTAATTTGTTCTGTACTACTGTGTTTCAGCAATGACTTAATTGTTTTGCTTTCAGGTATTGTGTGGGCTGGCAGTACATGGACACACAGAGTGTGCGCATTACCCCATCAAAAAGACACCACTTACTACTGCAATACATGTTCATCAAACAAAACATTATATAGATAGATTTACATATAGATGATAGTTATACAGATTAAGGATCTGCTGCTAACGTCTTGGTGCCAGACACATGATGGTCAGAGGTCCTGTGAAGTCCATGTCTCAATTGGTCAGATCTGTTGTGGCAGCACAACGGGGTATTATACATTTTGGGTGTCAATTTTCATACATTTCCTGCAGGATGTACAATGTGCTTTTTTATGTATTTATTTTATTTATAAATGTGCTTTATTTATGGTCTTCCTTGTTGTTGTCTGACCAATTCAGAATATTGTAAATACATTTTTTCTTTATAAAAAGATTCTGATGTCTATGCTTTATATTTACAATATGAAGTTTAATTTGAGTTTGATTTGTTAATCACTTACAATAGGTTTCTAAGACATTCCTTAACCACAGCATTCCAGTAACCAAAACATGAGTTCATTAACTCTTATTGCTGAAAGTGCATTCTGATAAGCTAATATATTGTAACGTCTACCAATGAGCAGTGGTGAGGGGTGGAGCCTACAGGCCTCCCAGCAGGCTCCTTGGTGAGTTTCAACCTGTCTCCCTGGATGTGTGTTGTATGCGTGCTGGTGTTCCCCCCCCCCCCCCCCCCCCTCCCTTTTCCCCTTAGTGTCCATGTGATTTTGCCACTTGTTGTTGTTATTAGCATTCTGTTAATAAAACACTGTTAAAGTAAACATTGCTGTGATGGCTCATTCCTATCATCCTGACACAACGCCGTTACAATATCCTACAAAACTATCATACCTACAGTATTGAACCTGGAAGCATGTTCTGATAAGGCTATATAGCCTATATTTAATTTTCAGTATTAATAATGGAAGCACGTTGCCCTCTAGTGGCTGGCTGCAGTAAAACTTTTAACCCCGCCCATTCCCATGTTAGTGAACGGCCGGACGTTAACGCCGTTAACGGCCCACGACTACTTTTGATGTATATTTGATATATATTTTTTGTATGTAGCTGTATATTCTATCCAGTTAACTATTTACCAGGGGCTATGCTCTTATTCAACCTGACTTGGATTTAGCAAAAAACAAAAAAACAACACAGAGATTGCATAAATGTATTTATTAGAAAAAAAGTAATAGAAAAAAAGTGTATTTTACAGTTGAATGGGTAAAGAACAAGTTGCGGCAGTTCTGCAACTTCTTTTGGTCTACGCTACTGTTAGTACCACGTGACACTGAAGTGTCATGTGACGCCAAGCGAGCTTCCAATTGGCTGGTGACGAAATGTTGCTGAGCCAAATTGCTCAGGCGAGCGCACACAGCGAGATTTCGGGGACGCGTGCCTGAAAATATCAAACACGTTAGATAAATGTCTCACAGGCACAAGAGGCAGAAAATTTTGTCTCAAGCGTCCGCCGTTTGCTCAGCTAGTTGCTCGCTGTGTGCGGGGGGCTTTAACTTGTTCTTTCTGTAATCCAGCAGCATCAAACACTTCTGGTACTTGTTTCTTCTCTTAGGCCGTAAGGTGAACATCGAAAAGTCCTTCAGAAAAGAAATTCCCCTCCGCGCTATCCGAACCAAACACGCTTCAGCTCATAAAAAAGAACGAGTTATGTTGAGGTTTAAAAAAAAGTTTCGCCGCTCAAAATACAGTACTTATTTTGTTCGCAGCGTTTAATGGAAGGACTAGTGCCTGGTAGGCGTAATAACACTTTGGCTCTTGAGAGGTGCCACGGTTGAGACGTCATCAGAATGGACCAATCGGATCGCTGGTATGTCAGCTGAGCTAGTAAACAGAAGCAGACGTCGTTGTAGCAGCGCGTTGATCCAGCTGTACCGAAGAAGAGGAAATCTCATCCGAAAGTGTTCAAAAAAAGAAATCTTCGAAACATAAGATTTGTTACATGCATATATCGCCTGTTAAACATGAGGAAATACAGAATTTCACCAGCACAAGGTGGAATACTTTTCGAAATAGTCTTCGGCAGTGGCTAGAGTTGCGGGGCGAGTGCAGAGACGTAGCAGAAAGTTTCAAACACTCTTGAACTGGATTTGAAGAAATTCCCGATGATGCGGCTTTACATCCCACATGTACCGGAGGATTATTGACCAGCGAGAGATCGGAAGAACTAAACGGCGTCTCGTGCGAGAAACAGAGAGGGGAGATGACCAACAGGACCCCCAAACTACTGGGACTACTCCGACCAGGACACTTCGGTCCAGATCAAGCCTGTCCATCTCGAGCTCTGGCCCCGTTCTTCCTGACATCTGCATAATTTGCAAGAAAGGCTGCAAATTTGTCGTCGCGGGTGGCAGACGCCATAAAGAAGCTTTGACAAAAACACAGACTTTAACTGCAGGTAAGACTGTGTATCACCCTCTCCCCCCACCACACCTGTAGGTAGTCTATGCAAATGCATCCCATCCCCCAACACACACACACACACACACACACACACACAGATGTTGGGAGAAGTTGAATGACTATGTAGCCTACACTGCTACACAATCCTTGTATTTGTCTAATTCTAATACAGTATCAATGTATGTCTGAATTGCCATAATGTGATGTGTGTGGGTGTGAAATTACTTTCCAATACATAACATCCCTATGCCTATAATACCCCCCCCCCCCCCTTGTTTTGAGATCTTTGATATAGAATGAAGCACACTTTGACTTTAATGGGGTACTGGGTATGTTTGTATAAATGTCATAGCATGCCTGATGTTAATATGCCACTGAATACCTGTTTAGAATTGTGGCTCCTCAGCCTGATCCCCTGTCTGGTCAACACACTGCTTTACAGCAGCAAGCCCCTCCCCCGGTCCATTCCCCCACCCCCCACTGCCCCTCTCTCACACTTGTACACTTGGGACTGTCCCTGTGTGTTGCTGGGCAGCCTCAGCAACCAGACTTGTCTCTAGAGGTGTGTCCTGGCTGTGCTGTACATCTGTGTGCACAAGAAATCCTTTTTTTGGGTGCAACACCTAGCACCATTTTTACAACACCACACCACCAGGAAAAATGAAATCTTAATTTTTTTGCCTGCCTATTTATTCATCCTTTGTTCTTTTCTTTTGTACAAGGCAAGTTGCAGGAAGCTGCTGAAGTGAAGGATGACCAGAGCGTCCTCATTCACATCAAGGACAGAGACTGGAAGATGGAAATCTTCAAGTGACATGGATGACAAGAAATCCAGCCCCTCATTCTGTTCTACATGTCATACACTGTGTGTGTGTGTGTGTGTGTGTGTGTGTGTGTGTGTGTGTGTGTGTGTGTGTGTGTGTGTGTGTGTGTGTGTGTGTGATTTTACCTCTATTCTATTTGTGTCATTCCTTTTATTATGGTTATGTATATACATATATAAGTTTATGCCAGTTGATGTGTATGCCCTCATTGTTTTGATAGTTTTTTTATGTGTTGTTAGTGAATAAATGAATACCTGAAGGGTCCTTATTGATAATTATTGATATTTACAATTATTTCCATTTATTTATAAAAATGACAACATGAAAAGGTAACCTTATCATCCACTTGCTCCAGTTGTTTGTTCTATAAAGCACTGCTTGGAATTCATTTAGTCCCTGTTACAAACACACGGGTGGCTATCAATAATTATTGGAATTATTTCCATTAATTGATCAACTGACAACATGAAAGGTCACTTGCATAATTGTGATTTGTGCTGTAAATAAAACACTATTTAGTATTAATTTGGCCCAATTCAGAAATACATGAATGAGGATTATGATAATGCTCATTCATGTATTTCTGAGGGCCAAATAGTGCGTTATTGTATATAAAGTGGGCATAAAATAATATTAATCAATGATATTTTTGATAATTATTTTATGCCCACTATAAAATTATATTTTGGGAGATTTCTTTCTGTAGGTTATATTTGACAGCACTAGGCAGGTTGTCATTTTTTCCCGTTTGTTGTCGTAAATCGGTTACGTGATTGGTTTAGCGCGGTCACGCGATGTCTTTTGACGTCAAAATCATCATTCAGCGTGAGGAAAATAGTTCTTCAGAAAACGTCTCGGTTCAAACAAAGTACAGGATTCTGTGACGCGAAACATTTTTGGTAAGTGCAATATAACTTGATCATTTTTATCAGCTAACGGGCATGTAGTTCGGAGATCGCGGAGCGGATCAGAACGAAAACGGGGTTCACCTTACGGCCTATCTACTGTACTCTGAGTTAGAGGTCTGCACGCGGTAATCCCGCGGGACCCGTCAGAATATCTTGCGGAGCGGGACAGAATTTAATTGTTACTGGCGGGAGCGGGAGTTTAATTAGTCCAGGCGATGCGGGAGCGGGACCGCATATACATGTAGAAAAATCTAGAAAGATCTGTAGAAAATTAATTAATAGTCTAGAAAATTATAATAATAACAACGCAATGATTTCCATGCACAAGGAACAAGACGAAAACAACTAATCATTCAGTAAGTAAGCAATAAACTAATTCAAAATATTGGCTAAGCATCTTCATTCACGTGAACATGAAGTGTGCGTCATTTTGTCATTTTGATACCGAAATGACAGAGACTGTAGACGGTCAACCAGTTTCAGCTGTGGAAAATTCAATTAAAACAGGCGAATACACCACAATTAAGCCAACTACAGGAAAGTCTGATGTATGGAAGCCATATTCCATTGTAATTAATGGAGATGGAAATCGTCTACCATTTGCTTGTTGTGATATATGTTAGAAAGTGTTGGTGTACGTCACCTGACGGCGTGTGTTTGGACTGTAGTAAGAAATGGGATAGCGCGATCATCAATATATTGCTGTTTTAATAAATACATCAGAAAATGTCAAGTACTAAATTTTATTAATTCAATTCATATTAGGATTGCGGGCGGGGGCGACAGAAATGTGTATGTGGCGGGCGGGGGCGCGATTAAAACAAGCGTTTTATTGGCGGGAGCGGTACTAAAACAAGCGGGAGCGGGATTAAAACAAACGATTTTTTGGCGGGAGCGGGACTAAAACAAGCGGGAGTGGGATTTGAACAAACGCTTTATTGGCGGGAGCGGGACTAAAACAAGCGGGAACATGATTAAAACAAAGCGGAGCGGGATTTAAAAAGCAGTCCCGCGCAGACCTCTACTCCGAGTGCGTGTACATTGGCCTATCATGCCACAATCAGATAAATCCAGTCTTCTACGCTGTCCTTTCTGAGCTTCAGATCGCTTCCCTTTACGTGTCATTCTTTAACAGAGATAAATCCTTTCTTTGCAAATTCTTTATGCAACAGTATGAAATGTGTTTATTGCAATTACAAAAATCCTGTCAGGTTACAGACAAATAATAAACAGAAAAACCAAATCCTGTCAACTACACTATTGTCAAACTACTGTAAGGTAACAGGTTAATAATAAAATCCTGTCAAGCAACAGGCTAATATTAAAATCCTGCCAGGTAAAAGGCAACAGAAAACTCCTGTTAAACAGACTAACATAAAATATATTGTCAGGCAACAGGCTATTAGAAAACTCCAGTCAAACAGACTAATGGAAAAATCCTGTCAGGTGACATGCTAATATAAAACCCCAGTCAGGCATCAGGCTAATATTAAACTCCTTTCAGATAGACTAACAGAAAAAAACCAATCCTGTCAGGCAACAGGCTATTGGAAAAATCCTGTCAAGTAACAGGATATTAGAAAAATCCTGTCAGGTGACACGCTAATATAAAACCCCTGTCAGGCATCAGGCTAATATTAAACTCCTTTCAAACAGACTAACAGAAAAAACAAATCCTGTCAACTACAGTAATGGAAAACTACTGTTAGGTAACAGGCTAATATAAAAACCCTGTCACACAACCTAACTTTTTTGAAGTCTTGTGAAATAGACCAATAGAAAAGCCAAAAAAGCAGAGCCAGTTTAAAATTAAACCTACCTTTAACTGCAGCTTCTCTGTTGTGGCTTCACACAAATGTAATACACTCTCTTATATCGTGACTTTCCCCTCCCCCATTGGAGTGGGTATGGGAGAGAGATGTACAGTATGTGTGTGTGTGCGTGCGTGTGTGGGGAAGGGGGAGAAACATTCAAAAATAACTGTCACTCTAACTGCTTCTCTGAGTGGAAAACCCTTGTTTTAGTGTGATTTGCACCATTCAAACAAACAGTCGTAGTTGGGGACAAATTTTATAAATTTTTTGTGTGAAAGAGGACCCCTTGCTGATGATTTTGATTTATTTTTGTGTGGTTTCACCAAAAATGACTGATTTATGACAAGTTAAAAACACAGAAAAATCTCAACAAAGCTGATTCTGATACTGAGAACTTTATATGGGGGCAATTGGGTCACTTTTCTGTGTCTAGGGCCAAACAAATGGAGTGGGTATGGGTCAGAGATGTACAGGATTTGTGTGTTTGTGTTGTGGGTTTGATAGACGTGTGTGTGGGAGAGATGTATGTATGTTTGTGTGTGTGTGTGTGTGTGTGTGTGTGTGTGTGTGTGTGTGTGTGTGTGTGTGTGTGGAGTAAGTATGGGAGAGAGATGTACAGGATGTGTGTATATTTATGTTTGTGTGTGTGTCTGTGTGGAGTGAGTATGGGAGAGAGATGTATGTGTGTGTGTCTGTGTATTGTGTGTGTGAGAGAGATTTTTGATCATTTTTCATGTCAGCACACACTCTAACTGGCAGTTAAAATAAAATATTATACATGTACAGTACAAAATCTTCTTCTGGATTTATACAGTTACATGTGGTTAACCAAACCTGCTTGTCAGATTTCTGAGACGATGTAAGAATCAGGAGATACAGCCATAGAAACTTAAGACCAATGCACTGTATGCACAGTACATTCTATCGCCTGACATGCCAAGTTCACAGGATGATTATAAAAATATTCTACAGTAAAAAATCTTCTTTTTCTGGATTTATACAGTCACTTATGTGGTTAACCAAACCTGCTTGTCAGATTTCTGACACGATGTACGAATCAGGAGATACAGCCATAGAAACTAAGACCAATGCACTGTATGCACAGTACATTCTATCGCCTGACATGCCAAGTTCACAGGATAATTATAAAAATATTCTATAGTAAAAATTCTTCTTCCTTTGGATTTATACAATCAAACCTGCTCGTCAGATTTCTGAGACGATGTAAGAATCAGGAGATACAGCCATAGAAACGTACAATACATTCTATCGCGGCGACATAATGTACCTACCGCATTATTTTTTAAGGTGGAACGAAAAGTGCGAATAAAGCCTGCTTTATACCTCCGGACACGGACGAATTTCGTCCGTCCGTACCAAACGTAGCCTCCGTAGCGGGCCACTATACCTCTTTCCGGTTCCAACGTTGTTATGATTTTTAAAAATACATCCTCTAGAGGGCAGTATAGTCAAATTTCCGGCACCGGCGCACCAGCAATCCCCTCCCAGCTGTTTTTGCATCGCTGTTTATCGCGATGACCTGGCACCGTAGCAGAATGTAGCCTCTAACCAACTCGCAAAGTTTCTCTTCTAACTCGAGCGTCATTTTTTAAAGTCCAGTACTCTTCTTCATTGATTTTCCCGAATTGGTGTACGTCCGATGCTTCTGACTCTCTACTGCCCCCTGATTTCCCGTTTATATTGCTCCGTTGCTACGGATTCGTAAGCGCTCTGGCAACGGACCCACTGACGGATGAAACGACCTCCGGAACCGGACGAAAGGGTCCGTATCCGTAATTACCGTAGGGTGTGAATGGGCCTTATGACACTGGCGAATAAGGAACCAACTTCAGCCTCGTACACAGTTTTGCATTAGACTGGCCATGTGTAATCCCCTCTGAGTATCGGTCTGTCTGGGTCTGTCTGGGTTGAAACCCCATATGTCCCACTTCCTTTGTCCTCAGAAGCCAATCACATCCTCCGCATCATCACCCTCAGTCCTGCCCAAGCTGCCCGCCTTGTGGTTGTAGTCCTGAAGGTTCAGCCTAGTGTCCAGGACCTGTAGGCCATAAGGTGAAGACGTTTTTCGTTTAATCCCGTTCCCATATATGGGGCGCTAAATAATTATTTCTTTAATAAAATGAACTGTTGGTGCAGAGCGCAATAGTAAAAGTTCTCCATATATAATCCTGCAGTTTTTTTTATTCGTGTTTTAGGGCGTACTCACACTAGGCTCTGTGATCCGGTTCCCTGCCGAAGCACAGTTCGTTTGGCTAGTGTGAGCGCTCCAACCGGGCCCGGATCAGTTAACTGTGCTCGGGCCCGCTTCAAGAGGTGGGCCAGGGCACTATTCATGTGGACTCGGGCACGGTTCGCTTCTAGTGTGAGCGCTATCCGTGCCCGGGCCCGCTTGGTGCCTCGTCTGATTGGTTCATTTCGCTGGAACTCAAACATGACGTCAGTGATGCGACGCTCACGTTAAACAGTCATAGCAGCAAAGCGATTAGCAGACAATCGTTGTGTTAAATTATCGATAAATCTGTGTTTGCACCGTGTTTCTGCACTCCCAAAACGACTCCAAAAATACAATAAAAAGAGAATCGTGAACTCCATAGTGTTGCGTCAAACGGTGGCTTGGCTTAAAGGGTGAGAGCCAGAGGATAGCAGAAACATAAACATTGCATAGAAATTGAGTTTGAGAAAATTCCCGAAGATGCTGGGTATCTTGCTACCCGCCGTTTTATAGACAAAAAGCGCTTGGATACGACCGAGAAGCGAGTCACCCATTCTTTTGAAGCTCAGGATATGGACAGATGCGAGTCTCTGCCATAACCTGGTCCTTCTACATCTTCCCCAACAAAGAAACTTAGATCCAGGACGGGCTCGCCAGTCCCTTGTATTGGTCCTGTGCTTCCTGCATTATGCACAATATGCAAGAAAAAGGACAAGTATCAAACTGTTGGAGGCAAACGCCAGAAGGACCATCTGTCACAGGCACAAACCTTTTCAACAGGTAAGTAAAAAAATACAAAGTTATAAAAATGTATTCATTGCATTAATAACATGTGGAAGGCAAAGGAGTAAAATAATTTATACAAATTAAGCAAAAGAATATATATATATAACTCACACATATCATTTTGTGATCATCCATTACTGTTTTTATGTTGCGGGCAGGATAAATTGAAGAGGAGGTTAGCCCGTGACTTCCCCCAGCTGGTGTTTTACTCTCCCAGCAAGCGCAACATGTGTCAGATGGTTTTTGTTGAGACATTATCTGCAGATACATTGCTAGACAGGCTACCTCACCCATTAGACACAGGAACAACACCTGAGTCAACTGAGGTAAGCCAAACTGAAAGTGACTGTGAAAAAACCCCAAGTACAACAGCTTGTCAGGAACAGTCAAGTTTAGGTGCCTCAGTGAATGCTACAGAGGACACAAGGACACTTTATAATGCAGCACTGATTTTAAAAAAGCTTTTGCGTGACGCTTCTGGGATGACATGCCCATGGCCACCCACATCAGATGACTTACATGTAACTGAAGCAAAATCTGTTGTCCCTCTCGAATTGTATAATCTGATTTCCTGGATGACCAGAGAACACCAACAGAGTGGAAGAAATTTCTGTCAGATGGAACAAACAAAGAGACACTGGCAGAATTTCTCTGTGTCGTATGGCAAGCGCGTACACCAGCGTCAAGGTCAGGATTCGAACCTCCCACTGTTGAGGGCCCTAGGGCTTGTAGCGCAACGCTTTATCCACTGACCTACAGCAAAACCTCTTTCATTTAAGACGTTTAAGCCTTTATAAGGTAAAAATATATTGATAATAAAATTAAATAATAAATATCAAAATAAGATCACTTTTTAATTTATACCATTCGTTTAATAAAGAATCAAATTTTGCCGTTTTGAAAGAAAGATAATATATCAAAGATTTGACTTCATACTCAGCCAGCACATACAAGATGGAAGTTAGCGGTTACTAAGCAACAAATGTTCACCGCGTCAAGGGCTTTTGAAGTTGTAGTGAGCATGTGCACAGTGCTGTTTCGCTAATGTAAACTGGTTGTTTAAAATGTTCGTCATGTAAAAGCTCATACGATTTTTTATTATTTTATTCTTCTGTGAAAACACAAATTTCTGGTGTTTTTTTTTCTGTAAAATGGTTTATTAACTTTATTAACATAACTCTTTTCAAGATAGCTAGTAGTACCAAGTTAATAATTCATTTAAAAAATGTTTCGGATGTAGCCAGTTAATGGGCCTCTCCACAGTCTGATATCTGTATTTCCCTTTCTTTAATTTCCAGGAGAGCCTGGGACCCGACGACGTTCCAGGCGATCATCGCGTGGTCGACGTGGCTGACAATCCAGTGGAGCTGCGTCACCAGGCTTTTGTGACACAGCAGAGGGTAGACGGCATCCTTGCTCTCTGGGACAAACTGCCAGAGAGCGACAAAGGCAGTGCTGTCTGCCCGCCACGTCACAGAAACCGACTGGTGAAGGGACGGTTCAAAAGCAGCCTTTCCTAGACGTCTGTTGTCGCTGGCACAGAGAGTCTGAAGCGGTAGGCGAACCTTCAGTAATCCAGTACCTTTGGGATTTTCTAGTTTGGCTTGTATCCGTGTCACTGATTTCGGTCTGTGTCTGTCTGCAGCTGCTTCCTCGGACAAGGCAGCGGGCCTGCTCAGTGGCCCAGGGTGAGCCGCCTTGTCGAGGCCATTTGCCCCGGCGCTTTGTCGCCTTCACCCTGGCGGGCAGACCATCGCCGGCGTCAGGGTAAACAGGTGAGCTGCCATCATGAGGGACTACTGCATCAACAGGGGCGTAGTCCTGGGCAGCCCTGGCCTCGTGGCCTGGACCAGAATACAGCTCTTTGAGCTGAATCAGAGGATACTGACCCAGTGGTGAGTTTACCCACCTTTAAGTCTTTTTGGTTTGAAATTGATCTCATTTGACACTGTGAGCTATACAGGCTGATTACTCATAGGCTGTGTTGCATTTCTGTTACAGGTACAACGCCAGGAAGAAGAAGCAGGAACAGGACGTTCTGTGCCTGAGCGTTGGCCAGTCCAGCACTCCCACGGTGGAGAACCCCTCCCTCCCGCGATGAGCTAGCTCCCGGAGCGTCCCACGCACACCCACCAAGCCTATGACCAACATCAAGGCGGACGCTTCCGGACAGGCTTCCCAGCGCGTCTTAGGCCACCTTCCTCCGATCTCCGACGAGGCTCCAGCCATCCCTGTAACTTGGGTTATCTTGGACTGCACTGAGCTCAGGTGTCAGACACCATCATCACCACTCCTACAAAGTAAGATGTACTCCACAAACAAGTCTCACTGCACCATGAAGGGCCTAATTGGCATCACCCCACACGGTGCAGTGACATTTGTCTCCTCACTTTACGCTGGGTCAGTCAGTGACAAAGAGTTATTCAAACAGTCAGGATTGGCCAAGTTGCTCACAGAAGAAATGGCAGTGATGGTTGACAAGGGCTTCCTAATTACTGATTGTGTTAAGTGCAAAGTCTACTGCCCACCATTTTTGTCAAAGCAAAGTCAGATGCCTGCATACCAGGTATCTGAAACGCAATCCATAGCCCGTCTTAGTGTACGCGTAGAACGTGTAATAAGGAGAATCAAACAAAACAAGTTGTTTGATGGCATAATTTCCCTTTCCCACACAGTAAGCATTAACCAGTTATTTACAGTGGCATGCCTGTTGTCAAACTATCAAAACAAAGCACTAGTTAAGTCATGGGTTAAATAAAGCTTATTTTTATTAATCAAACAATAATTAATTACATATGAATAACTTGTAACATATTTACATTTGTAACTGTAAATAATTTTTTCATAAACATATTTCCAGGTTCTTTACATCAAAAACACAATGTGCTGTTTAACAAAAGCACAAATACTGTTAATGGTGGAGGCAGAAACACCCACAGGGACACAAGCAGCCTAACCAACAGACAGCAGCGCTACGGTATCTGGCTTCTGTTTATCAATTGTACTGCAGTTTAAACTTTGACTGCAACAACAATCAATGTGTTTAATATTTAAAACAACATACTAATGTTGGAGGCAACGTGCATACTTTTTTATTTATGAAATACAGTCAAATATTAAATATAAAAATAAACAAAATGTTAATTTGAATCATCTGCTGTGGTTCCTATGTGGTCCTGCTCTCTAAGTGTGCTGCACTGTCTTGGGCTTTGTGATGAGGTCAGAGATCTGCCCCACACTATATGCCATCTTAGAGACTGGACTTACCAAATACACCTACCAAAGAGCTTGGGGTGGAACAGCTCCAGCCCTTATACAGGTCAGAAGGGCCCATGACCGTGTAAGGGTAGGGGGAGCTGCAGAAGGACACCCAGGATTAAAAGAGAACTGGACATTAAATATACTTACCGGTAAAAGAGATTGACAATGGCCATCTGAACAAATCATTAAGACTGTATTATTTCTCGCTGCAGTGTATGATGTAAATTATTGTATTATTCCTCTGTATGACACACCTACCCTGTATATTGGTTTACAGGGTACCCACGGGTCCTTAAAAAGTCTTAAAATGTCTTAAATTTAGTTTTACATGTTCAAGGCCTAAAAATGTCTTTAAATGTCTGGAATTTTATGAGGGGAGGCATTAAATTATTATAAGTGTGTGTTGTTCAGTTGTTCTGGCGCGATGTGAACTTTGCCGAATCTAGCGCTAATGCAGAAAATAAGTCCAGGGTCCTAGTGCTAGATTCCTAGCGTTGGAGTATACGGCCTCAACAATATTCGTTCGCCACCCAACCCCCCCCCCCCCCCCCCCCCCCCCCCCCCCCCAGTCAACGATGTGGAACACACCTGCATCCCCAGTAATAGTATTATTTTTTCTTGTGAGAGGCATTAAAAAGGTCTTAAAAGTCATTGAATTTGAGATTTAAAAATGTGCAGATACCCTGGTTTAGCCCAGGGCGGGGCTCAGGGTATTTAAGTGTGGTGTAGGTTAGAAGGGGGACGCCATGGTAAGAGAATGTTAAGTGACCTGCTGACTGAAGTTAGTCCAGTAAGGTTGTGAGCTGTACAATTGCTGATTCACGTTTAGTAGACAGAGCTTACTCAATTGTTTTATACTTGGATTTTTCTCTTTTTACTTTCACTTTGTTTATTAATAAATTGAACACTAATTAACGCAATGGAGGTATCCTGTGCCCTTGATCTGATGAACCCCGTACTCTGTACCTGACCCTCGACACGCATAATTCCTGGCATTCTCGAGGAGTACTTTGTTCTCCAACGGGGAATGTTACGGGCTTAAGTAGCATTTAGAAATTTTATTTCTAGTCTTCCTCTCTTTCTCCCTTTCTCTCCTCCCCTCTCCTTTATTTCTGTCTCTGTTCTGATTTCCTCTTTCCGTATATCATAATAACCTATACAGTTCTTATGGTCTGTGTTCCCCCAACCCTAATCCTAACCTCAACCCCAACCCTAACCTCAACCCTAGCCATTAATTTTTACCAAACAACTTTATGTAGCTGCTATTCTGTTTGCAGTTGATGCTACCTGCTAAATTTATGAACTAGTATGTTATCTGAACGTAAATGAACGTAAATGTGGTGCAACATATACTTTTAATGACACCAGAGCCGTATAGAGAGAGAGTCGCAACATCTCCGTTCACTCGAATGGACCAGTTTTTTTTACAGCAATGGCGGATCGTGGAGCCTGTCAATAGTTCCCGGAAGTTAGCAGCAAATACTAGCAGCGCAGTCAAGCTGGAGGAGTGGACCATCTGTGATAAACTTTTACAGGTTAGTAGGCTACGCTTAAAAAATCTGATTGTGTATTATAAGGACATCAGAATCAAATTAACATGTGCATTAAAATGTGCATTAAAGCATTTTAGTGAATTATCCACCTCTTAACAAGCAGATTTAGGGAACTAAATCTATGCTAAGACAACGCGAATACGGTTAGCGAGATTTCACATTAATGACCGACAGCCTATTAATTGTAAATTCCTCTCTTAATGCCATTTCACCTAAACGTGATGTTTTTGTGGGGTAGCTAAGTATTGGTTAAATATAACATTTGAGTCTGATTGTAGAGTGTGTTGGGTCGAGGAGGTGAAATGAGGATATCCATTTTGGAGTACCAACTAACGTTTTATTTCCTTTTATTCATTTATCCTTTTATTTATTTTATTTTCCTTTTTATTTCGTTTTTTTTATTTTATTAACATATTTCCTCAGTTTTTGAAACTGCTGGATATAAAAGACATATACTATTTAGTGTAATTAAGTTTTAAATATTCTATCACTTAAAGAAATAATATAATTATTAGGAGTTCATATTTATTTTACCTGTGTCAACACTATAGCTGTGATCAGCAGCTATGGGCCCTGTCTTTACAGGTCCAGTGGTGCATCGTAGTGCAGGGGGCTTCCTCTTTCTGAGTGCGGGGCGATGCACAAAAATGGTGGGAACAGCATCTGCTCTCAGCCTAGTCTTGCCCTGTTTGCTTTTGATGAACTGGTCTGCCTCAAAATGTGCCTGCAGAGTGATGTGAGTTTACTCCTCACACATGACAACTCAATTTTGTCTACCCATATACATATCCCATAGCGGGTGAATACACAATATTAGAGAACACTTACTGGATACGTATACACTCATTACACGTATAAAAAACAACCAAAGATGTGCAACAAATTCAAATTCATATCACATCAATACTCATAATAATCATTTTCTCCTGTCTTTTTCTCCTCTCTCTCTTTAAGCCAAAGAACCATAGGGGATTCAATGGAGCCTGCAACTAGATAGCACCCTCACCCTGCACCCAAGTCTGTCTGGAGTCTTTGATTTTTTTTGTTCACTATTCTGTATTTGAATATATCAGGCATTAAGCTTACCAATAGTGTGTTTATTGTGAAAAGTGCAAATGCAGTGTTTGATGATTACCTCACATATATATTTGCTGTTGTAATATTTAGTGAGGGTAAGATTGCTCCTGCTTAGTTGAGCCAACCATTTTTTTCTCCTCTCAGTATCAGTGGGGAAACCAGAGCCGGAGTGGCTAATCGGGAGATTCGGGAGGATTCCCGATGGGCCGGCTCAAGTCAATCTCTAGTTTGGGCCGATTAGGAGGGAAAAATAATTTTGGGCCGGATTTTGACATGAATTTCCCGGGCTGAAAAAGTGGCCCACTCCGGCCCTGGGGGAAACTATACATTTTTGCTCCTTTCTCTGATCGATTGGAGCATCCCCATGCAGCACAGCAAACCATGGTGGACACTACACAAACAACACGGAGGAAAGGACACAGAAAAACTGCTTGACATGATATTCATATTTGAGATTATTAGAGATTTATTTAATGAATTAATTGCTGTAAATAAGTGTGTATTAAAAAGACAAGATATATATAATTTATCAATGTATTTGAATATGTCATATACTGTCTGGATGTAATGTTTTTTAATGTACCATTTTAAAGCATATTTCTGCACAATGAAGTCAAATAAAAATTTCCTTCTGTCAGAAAATGTACATTAGTCATTTAGATTACTTTTTTGTTCTTGTCACGTAGGGCTACGCCCCCCTCTCCCGTGTCGGTGTTGTTCCTTGCCCGGTTATACAGGGTTTTGACCCGTGCCTGTACAAACGACTTGGCCTATGAAATTCCCCTATTAAATTTCTCTCTTCTCAGCGTTTGTGTCCGCCTCCTCGCTCCGCATCGCGCTACGCGTTACAGTTCTTTTGATATGAGTTCAAATTTCTTTTTGCACTTTTTAATTAAGCAAATATTTTGTCTTTGTTGCTTATTAAGGACATGTTAATGCATTTATATGCAGAAAATAGATGTATGTTGGTGCAATAAACATACAGATCTGAATTCATTAAAAATGTGTTCTTATTGAGAATAATTTGTAGTGTCTTTCATATCCAATTATTTGAAGTGCGTAGTCATGCGGCCCTCCAATAATAGTGCTGAAAAATGTTGGCCCTCTTTATCATGGAAGTTGCCCATCCCTGATATATACTATGGGGTGCTACATCCATATACACTATGGGTGCTACATCCATATCTACTATGGGTGCTACATCCGTATCCACTATGGGTGCTACATCCATATACACTATGGGCGCTACATCCATATACACTATGGGGCGCTACATCCATATACACTATGGGCGCTACATCCATATACACTATGGGCGCTACATCCATATCCACTATGGGCGCTACATCCATATCCACTATGGGCGCTACATCCATATCCACTATGGGTGCTGTTGGGATTTGCATTTTGATCCCTTCATATATTGTTTGCATTGCAGTGTTGATCAAGCAGCTTATCATGATCCATATATGGTTTGACCAGTCTTAAGGTATTAATCGGACTTCTAGTGTTGATCACTTTATGTTTTGCTTACAGTATAGTATTAATCAAATAGCTAATTATCAAGTGTGTCTGAGAAAAGGCCTGTATGCTCTGTCCCATATTCCAAGTGCCTGTCGTTTTCTAAAAGAACAGGATGCTTAAGAAGAAGAATAAGAATGTATATCAGTTTGACAGGACCAGGAAGCGAAGGCCTCTCTCCCACTCTTAGTAAGGAAACATCTGTATGTTTAACGTATGTGATCTACGTGCAACTCCTATGTATGGAACCACTATTAAGTCTGTGAAAATCATAATTGGCAAAAGTCATTGTAAGATTTAGGGAAAAAACAAGATGAGCTCAGCGGATTGTGAATGTCTTAGACAATCAGCCTTTGTCTAACAGGCTAGGTTAGGAAAAGTCCAAAAGAAACGGGGGGGCTTATACCCAGGCCACACTATATAGAACAGGAGGAAAATGTGTCAGGCAGAGACCTGCGCACAGAGCCATAGGGTAGAGTAGATAGGCTTGTGTGTGTTCTCTCCAGAGCGCTCTGTATTTTTGTATACATTTAATAAAAGGATAAAGACAAGACTGGTAATGTTTTCTCTTGCAATCAACGAGCATGCTGTGCTAGGTGAAAGAGGATCAAAGCACGACTGCTACATCCATATCTACTATGGGCGCTACATCCATATCTACTATGGGCGCTACATCCATATCTACTATGGGTGCTACATCCATATCCACTATGGGTGCTACATCCATATCCACTATGGGTGCTACATCCATATCCACTATGGGCGCTACATCCATATCTACTATGGGTGCTACATCCATATCCACTATGGGTGCTACATCCATATACACTATGGGCGCTACATCCATATCTACTATGGGTGCTACATCCATATCTACTATGGGTGCTACATCCATATCTACTATGGGCGCTACATCCATATCTACTATGGGCGCTACATCCATATACACTATGGGGTGCTACATCCATATACACTATGGGGCGCTACATCCATATCCACTATGGGTGCTACATCCATATCTACTATGGGTGCTACATCCATATCTACTATGGGCGCTACATCCATATACACTATGGGTGCTACATCCATATCCACTATGGGCGCTACATCCATATACACTATGGGGCGCTACATCCATATCTACTATGGGCGCTACATCCATATCTACTATGGGCGCTACATCCATATCTACTATGGGCGCTACATCCATATCTACTATGGGCGCTACATCCATATACACTATGGGTGCTACATCCATATACACTATGGGTGCTACATCCATATACACTATGGGTGCTACATCCATATCTACTATGGGCGCTACATCCATATACACTATGGGCGCTACATCCATATACACTATGGGTGCTACATCCATATACACTATGGGTGCTACATCCATATACACTATGGGGCGCTATATCCACTGGCTTTAGGAAGGCAATGTTTGTTTTTCCACCACCAATATTTGCATGTTTGCATGTTTCGATCAAGGTCTCCCAGATCCAGCACAGATCCAATGTCTGATTTGCACTTGAGGACTGATGTAGAGGACCACGGTTGTGTGGACGTCCCACACATGGACACTGGACCCACAGTGCTGGCTGCACTTAGGCTTATTTGTATCCCAGGTCCATTGGGGTGACCCAGACAGCGTGGAAGCCAAAATTACAGTGGCAAAAAAGATTTTTCCAGATGATTATTGCACTATTTTTACAGGTCATTTAAGAATAGTGTAGTATGTGTACATGTGTGTAATAACTCTCCAGCTCTGAGTGTGGTGTCATGCTAAATACAGCATAATTATGTGATATGATAACTGCAACATATCTGGATATCTGACAATGCAAGAAAAGTACAATATTCAAGCATTCCATTCTTCACATATTTGGTATGTTTCTATCTATCTATCTATCTATCTATCTATCTCTCTCTCTCTCCTCTCTCTCTCTTTGTGTGTTTGTATAAGAGAGATAGAGATCTTATGTTCACACAAAAGTAATTACATTATCAGTCTCTATTTGCCATATTTGGTTTAAGGGTGTTTTCATTCTGCTGGTGTGTGTTGCAGTGTGGGTGTGACCAAATAGATGAGAGATGATACAGCAATAAGCTCTGTTGTAAATCAGTGTTTGTTCAGATATATGATGCCAATCAGAGAGCACGTTCGGCTCAATTTTTTGCTCATGTGTCTTTACTGGCTCTCCCCCTATCAAACCAGTTCTGCTCTTCCTCCGGCCTGATTGTCATATGAACTGACTCTTAGGACAGGAGAGATTTTCTGCAATCAAGCAAGTAGGTTAACCAAGCCTAAAAACCACCACACCCCTCACCTACCAGAGGGAGGAGGGGGAGGAAGAGGGGGGAAATGATGGGGAGTAGTAATGTCAGCAGTGTGTGTGTGTGTGTGTGTTACATCCCTACACATTTCTGGCTGTTGACTGACTGAAGGTGGGGACCACAGTACATTAAGCTTTGATACATTCTAGTTAAAACTTTAATGAACATATTCACCAAGGCCAGGCTTAAATCTGTGAATTACTTTCAATGTCTTAAAGCTGTAATTTCTCATGAGCAGGATTTGGAAGAGTCACACGTAGTATAAAATTAAATCAAACGGCATCATTGAGTAATGTTTTTCCAGAAATGTCCTTCACTGGTTAAAACTAAACTCCTTTTCGTTGCTATTATCGTCTTTAAAACTAAACTCCTTTTCTTCGCTATTATCGTCGCTGAAGCCAATGTTACTGCAGCTTAAGTCACCACACGTAACACTCAAATGGGTGGTGAACGTAACACTCGTCTGAAAATAAATTCTCCGGTTTAAAATATAGTCTCCCGTTAAAATTTTTTTGGCATTTGGGTCCGTATCCAGTTAATCAGGAATGTGATTGGGTCCGGACAGGACGGCGTTCGGGTCCGGATCCGGACCGCGGTCCGCCATTTGGTGATACCTGGCCTAGGTCATTATATGCAAAAGTGTTGAACATGTCATAATCTCTAAGAATTTTGTATGTGAAGTATGTGCTTTTGCAGGTATTTCGTTGAGTTTTGCTGTTTGCACTAACTGTTTTGAGAAATGCACTAGTTGTGATGCCAATGTAAATCATGATGTGAGAAATGAACCGAATCGATTGAGAAAAAACTATTTGAACGCGGGCAAAACGGATCTCTGCCATATATGTAATGCTACAGCGCCCACGTCACACGGGAAACGCCCAGCGAGTGACTTCACACACGCCCCTCTCCCTCCGCCTGACGTTGGTTCCTGGCAGAGTATTTTAAATCTCTCACAGAACTATCGGGCTCGTAGATTAAGTGTCTAGCGCGACTCGATTAATGTACAGGACGAGTAGTTGTCAGGTATTTTGTAAGGTCCTAATCAAGATATATTTAGGAAACACGTCTGTGTTTTACTTACAACGTGTACCACAACTCTCCACTACCTTAGCCAGCCAGCTAACCAGACAGCTGTAACTTCGCGTGAGACCGTTAGCCAGCTCGCGAGCACACGAGCGCTCGTGTGTGGAGCTCCGGCGCGAGAACATGGGCTCCCGCGCGTCGTCGCTGCTGAGGGAGGAAGACATCGAGGAGATTAAAAAGGAAACGGGGTGTAAGTCCTCAGCCGTGGTTGCTCTTTTCTTCGTACTTACCGCCATTCGTCGTGAGACGACGTTAAAGTCAGGCCAGCGAGCGTGTCGACGTTGGCTCCGAGGCAGTGTGTGTGTTAACGCCGACGGTGTCCAGCCGGCTAGCTGCTCAGCTAGCGAGGTTTGTCGTGAGCGGTCCTCACACACACACACACACACACACGGACCCCGCTCCTCTGGCAGGCTGCGACGCACATTAGCTAACCTAGCTAGCTGTGTGTCCCTGGAGGAAGCAGTTTGCCGAGTCACTGTTATCTCTGATTCCTTAGAACAGCTGTGAAGTGTCATTCTGTGACCGTAGGTATCGAGCTAGCTAGTTTCCTGACTGCACTGTGTAGCTATCTGGATACAGGTTTAGACCTTCTAGACCTGGTCGTGTATGTCTGTCAGCCCTTCTTTATCGCTAGCCCGTCATCTGGCTAAGTCGTGTCAAGGACGTCTTTCCTAATGCTGTTATATTCATGTTTCTCGCGTGATTGTGGTGGTTTTGCGCTGCACTTCCTTGTCTGGCGTTTCGTGGACTGTATTCCCCTTATTGCCACATAAGGGGCAAGTAAACCCTAGACCAGCCTGCTGGTGAGCCCTAGACCAGCCTGCTGGTGAGCCCTAAAAATTGTGGAGTTGTTTGTGTGTCTGGTTTATTTTACATCATTTCTTTTACTTCATGTATGTTTTACTCTGATCATATTAGCTATTAACATATATTTTTCCATAAACTAAGATTCAAGGAATGCTTCTTCTGTTTTTTTTGTAAAAGTGTCTTCTTGTCTGTCTGCAGTTTCCCACAGCCAGATCACTCGCCTCTACAGCAGATTCCACAGTCTGGACAAAGGAGAGAATGGTGCTCTCAGGTATACACACGCACTGCCGTCACTTTGCTGTGATGCACGACTGTGTGATTTTGCGGTGTGATTGTGTACACTTGTCTTGGTACACCTGAATGTAGTAAAGCACATAATATATTTACAAGCTTGTTCATGATTATCCTGAAAGTTTTTGTTTAACTGTCTTGTGTCCAGTAAGTTAATGTGTTTGAGAACCACTCATCTACTTAAGAAACCAATGAAAAACTGAGAGCTTAGTAGCAATTATAGGCTTGATATTCTGGCCCATACATAACAGCTAACTAGTGTGAGGCAGCCTTCACGTAATGTCTGCTAGTGCTGCTGCAGCAGACCTGTCTGTAAAAGGTGTCATTTTCCACACACACGGGAAGGCAGGCTCATGCACTGATGTGTCTGAGACGAGTTCCACCAGTGCTGGCGTCTTGTCCTGAGTGTTTCCAGCACGGTTAGACTGAGTTTGCTACAGTCTCTCAGTATGTCTATAAACTGACCTCTGTATAGCTTGGATTATCCTATTGAGTCATTTTTTATGTCATTTTAACTGCATTTCATGGGGAAACATCAGTACAATGTGTTAAGCATACATGTGAAAGAGAATTTGCCCACAGCACTTGTGATCAACAGCTAACGCCCAGTGGTGTTGGTCACATGGTGGTCACCCCTCCTTGGTCTGCCTCTTGTAGGTCAGTGCTGGCACAAACTTGTTAGTCAAAGTTTGGGCAGCTGCGTTTAATCCCTTATCACAGCTCGTACACAAACAATAGCTAACGAGTGTATATGAGTGGAAACAGCCAGGTCCCAGAACAGTGCTACTTCACTTCCCAAAGCCCCAGCACATTAAAGACAGGTCCCAGAACAGTGCTGCTTCACTTCCCAAAGCCCCAGCACATTAAAGACAGGTCCCAGAACAGTGCTGCTTCACCCCCCCCCCCCCCCCGTTTCTACCACTCTGCCTCACTTGCATTGTACACACAGAATTCACAATGGAGAAAATCAAACCGTTTGCAATAAAGATGCAGATGCTGTTTGAGGTTCGTTTGAGACCTGCCTGAATATGTTTTGCCCCCGAGTTGCCATAGTCGGTAGTGTTCTCATTTATCTCCACATGAGAGCCAGTATTGTAATGTATTGGTGTAGGCACTGTAGTCTGTATCCTGAATTAAATCTTTTCGTGCTTTTGTTTTTACTGTACAAACTCTTTAGTTAGTAATTGCCACTATTGATCCTGGTGATGTATTTATGTGGCTGACATGCTGACACATAGACTATGCAGGCTGGTAAATGTTGTTTTGGGTGAAAACATAAGCCTGTGATTCAGCCTGTTTGTCATGGCATGACTGGGACTAGAGTGCTACTTGTGTTGTTTCAACAGCAGTCCGTCTGCTGCTCCATGTCCTTGCGTGAGTGTGCAGGAATGACACTGTTCTCTGTCTAAGTCTCTTATTTGATCTGAAGGTGACTTGGACAGTCATTAGTTGTCATAACATAGCCTGGGTGAGCACACACCCACTCTTAGTCAGTTACTGCTTAGCAAGGCCATGATGAATGTTGCACTGAAAATGAATATGAATGAAAAAAAAAACGAACACTTCAAAGTGTCTTCTGTAAAATATTCCATGTAATCTCTTTCTCTTTTAACCTACTCAGCCGTGAAGACTTCCAGAGGATTCCAGAGCTAGCTATCAACCCTCTTGGTGATCGGATAATCAATGCCTTCTTCTGTGAGGGGTGAGTAGGGTCCAGATATCACAATACTCAATTAAAATGTATTCTTATCCTTAAACTGAATGCCAAAAAGTCTGTTAAAAGGGGCACTTGTGAAATAATTGCTGTTTTCTTATGGTTCTGGTCTCCTTTGGTGAGAGCAAGTGTTCTGTATTTCCGCTGGCGTCCAGCAGAAAAGCAGAGGCAATGCTGTATTATCCAGACGATTGGCTGTAAATGTCGTAGAAAATGACTTGTTCTTCCAGCACAGCTGAGTGCTTGGGAAGGTTATCCAGCAGTCATGTGTGCGTCAGGCCCAGCCCAGTGAGCTAACTCCGTTTGTTTAGAAGTGGTAGCCCTCACGACGTGTCTCACGCATGTCTCACCCCTGTCTCACAGAGAGGATCAGGTGAACTTCAGAGGGTTCATGAGAACACTGGCACACTTCCGGCCCATAGAAGATAATGAGAGGAATAAGGACAGCGCCTCAGAGCCACTCAACAGCAGGAATAACAAACTACTCTGTGAGTCTGCTTCCTTCCTGCTGCACCTGCAGCATCTAGTTTTTTAAAGGACGGGTTAGTCTTTATATTCTCATTTTAAGTGTTTTTACACTGACCGCTTCATGTGTATTTTGATATGGTACCAAAGTGCAAAGCGCCAGCATTCCTGCCCCGACTGTCACGCACAGCCGCTAACTTTAGCATCTGTGGTTAGTGTTGGGCCTGAATATCCGGAGCAGAAAAGAATCGTACACATGCTGAACCTCAAGTTCTCTACTCAAAACAGTCTTTGAGGTTTGGGGTAAGGGTAGCTTTAGAGTTGGTTAGGGCTAGGGGGTTAGGGTATAGGGTTGTAGGGTGTTATAGGGGTGTAGGGTGTTGGGTTTTAGTGTTTATGGTTAGGTTTAGGGGTTATGGTTTATGCTAGTCATATACACTGAGCTCAGGCTTTACTGTATTGGTCATTCATCTGTTTTTCCTCTTTCAGTCGCTTTCCGTCTGTATGATCTGGACAGAGATGATAAGATCTCCAGAGATGAGCTCCTGCAGGTGGGCAGTGTTCCTGAGGTCTCTGTCTAGCCACACGTCTCCAGCTGACGTGAAGAGTTGTCCAGTCTTGCACTGTTGGCCTGCGTGTATTCTCTCCTTCCTCATGTTGTCTGTGACACAGACACACAACCTTCTTTGTCTGAGGCACCTCTCCCTGTCACCTGAAACCAACCTTTCCGTAGGGTGCAGTGAGCATTAAGTCTACTTTAGATTACACTCAGACATACCCTTTTCTTTCCTTTTTCCACTGAGGTCACACGGGTTGCAAGACATCAATAATTTCATTCAGAAATACACAGACACTGTACATGAGTTGAAGATCGTGAGCTTGAATGTGTTCAGGCTTGTTGTCAGTATAAATGACTACTTGCCATTGTCAACCATCAGTTGAGCTTTTCAACGAATGCCACACACATGCATTCCCATGTCACATTAAAGAAAGATTGCTGTGAATATGGTCTTAAAAGCACATGTCTGCACTAGTGGAATATGAACCTTGCATCCCTTCATCTTGAAGTACCTTCTAGATTTGTTTTACTGCTAAGGTGAAGAGTCCTCCTTTGTAAAGTGGAAAACACTTCACTCTCAGCCACTGTTCACACCAACATGACACCCTGTTGGTGTTTTCAGAAGTTAGTGGTTGGTTTAAGAAAGCATGTACCCTTGGGAAATAGGGCTTATGGCTATGTGTGTTTCTGTGTGAAAACTCAGCAATTGTATGTGTAGGTTC
Organism: Brachyhypopomus gauderio; assembly: GCF_052324685.1. Taxonomy (NCBI): domain Eukaryota; kingdom Metazoa; phylum Chordata; class Actinopteri; order Gymnotiformes; family Hypopomidae; genus Brachyhypopomus; species Brachyhypopomus gauderio. The sequence goes on along the minus strand of NC_135225.1, from coordinate 15,027,626 downwards.
TGCGCATGATGGTTGGGGTGAATATCTCTGACGAGCAGCTGGGCAGCATTGCAGACAGGACCATCCAGGAGGCAGACACAAATGGAGACATGTCCATCTCCTTCAGCGAGTTCATCAAGGTAATGTGGCCACACCTGCGCACACCTGAGCTCCCCAGTGTGACGTGCCTACTCGGCATGAAGGTAATCGATACAGACCAAAACAATCCAGTTATTCAGGATTTGTTTTATTTGATTTATTTCTTACACAAGTTTGGTGTGTGGGTCATCAGGTTAGTGGGCGTGTCTCCCGATACACATGGTGTGTTAAACTTCACACGGCACAGTTCACCCACTTTACTCATAACATTTTCAGAATGATTGTACAAACATAATAAAAATAAAATATCAGTAGGCATTCACAGCCTGTCATGGCATTCAGGCCAGCCGTGGTTTAAAGAGAATGAAGTGATCTGTCCTCGGCTGTGTACACTGATCAGCTGTCTTCTCTGTCCCTCTCATTTAAGGTGCTGGAGAAGGTGGATGTTGAACAAAAGATGAGCATTCGATTTTTGCACTGAAACGTCACCCACTGCCTACAACTGCACTGCAGATCTGAACTCTGATTGGAGACCATCCACGCCAATATTATCGAGACCCACCCCTTCATGGTCCCTGCATTTCAGGCTCCCCAGTCTGCTCCGCCCACATGTGCAGTAGATGTAACTGCTTCCTCCTCCCTCACTGATCTGTGCTCTGCGCATCATCGTTGCTGTTCTCTGTAATCATACTTAATTTGGTCCATTCCTGCTTTAGTGCTCTAGTTCTGTGGAATAAAATGTAGTCGGTGTATGTTGCAGTGATGGAACTGTTTTGAAGATATGAGCTATCATTGTGGGTTTAATGAGGAAAGGGAACACCTTCAAGGCCAAAGCCACCCCTTTGAAGATAAGAGTGTTCTGTCTTCTGTCCATATTGTGATGAGTCATCAAATGAAGCTTGTGCTCCATTTCCACCAGCAGTGAGAGAGCAGGGGCAGCAGGGGGCATTGTGCTACATGAGCCCTGGTCGTCACACCATGCTGGGGGTTTCCCCCCTTTCCTGTTACCATGGCCTCTATCTTTTAGTAGCTCTGGGCAGGAGACTGAGGTATTTACCCTGGCCCTTCTCAGCCCTGGATGTCCAGTTTGGGCAACAGCGGTTTGCGTTCGTCTTCATGCCAAGCGTCTGGAGAGGCGAAGGTCTACAAAGGAGGCCATCCAAGTAATGAGAAGAAGAGTTTGTATGCTCTCTTCCTTACAAATAATGTAAAATCTCTGAAGTCCTCTCCAACTCCTATACATTTTAGGGTGTCAGATTTTAGATCATTCCAAAACTTTCTCCCTAGTTTTTGGACCTGTTTTTGAACTCCACATGATCAGGGGACCTTCACAGTTAATCTGATGATTTAAATCTCTTGTTTCGTCTCAGGTTGTATAGCTTGTGCATTAACAGTGATTTGTTCAAATTTAACTTTATCTGCTGAGTCTGACCAAGTGGCTGATCAGTTAGAGAAGGAGACTAGACCCTCTAGTTAATCGTTTTAATGTCTTCACTGTAGGGGAAAAAAATTGATGCCAAAGTGCTGGATTCTCAAGGCTTTGAGAGCTCGTCAACACCAAGACTTGTAGTTTCTAGAACAATGTCGGTGGCTGGAGTAGGAAGAAGGTCAAAAGGTCACCTTAATCACATACCAGCAGACTAGTTTGGCATGCACGTCTGCCTGGTGTAAGGACGGCCCACAGTGATGTCATCAAGCACAACTTGGACACCACTGATATTATCTGTGACCGCACATACACTGTCAGTCCAGCCACTCCTTAGTAATCCAGGGTTCTTCAGATGAAGTCAGCAAGCTTTGCTGTCTCTATGTAGATCTGTATGATGATGGACACCTAGACTTCTCTTGTGGGGATGAAGAGAAATGAACTCTTCAGCAGCACTGGACTCTTTCTGGAAATCAGTTTTATTACTCAGTGTGATTATCAGCCATGTACTATATGATAAGTAAGAATATTCTGGGGAATGTGGTCTGTGATTTTGATCAAATAAACATGTTCCCTTAAAAGTCCCAAATTCATTTGTTGTTATTTTGGTTCACTAAATGAAGATAAAAGTTTTAAAAGTAATTAAACTATAGTTCAGTCACTCTTGAGTGCCCCCGTTAAGTCTAACCCAGTCATGCTGAATGGCACAACTTGTGTGGGTCATTGTTAGTATTGGTCAACTCATGTATTATTGTTTACATTCATAAATCTTACTTGGTTATACTGTTTGGTTGGTACCAAATCTAATGCATATGTAAAAAGTCTAGTTCAGCAACATGACACGGTAAGCGTTCGTGACATCAGATGCGTTTTTTGTGGACAGACAAGGGAACGTTTCCGTGAGTTCGAGCTGAGGTTTGTGCCCTGTTCTCAGCTTACAGCAGTTAGCGTTGATTTGTATAGCGCTTTTCACAACAGGTGTCATCACAAAGCAGCATTTCAGAAATCACTATGTAAACCAGCTCCAGACCCCTAATCAACAGGTCAGACTTTGTAAATGAGTCTCATATAAGCATTAGATAAATGTGACCAATCTACAACCTTGTAATTACGAGTCACACGACACCAGGGAGGGACAACTACACAACTGGGCACATTCTGGACATGTCCACTGTGAGGTAGACACACTTTTGGACACATTCTGGACATGTCCACTGTAAGCACTCACTTCTGTTGCCAGCTATTTGGACATTAATGGCTGTGTGTTGAGTTATTTTCAGAAGACAGTAGGCCTATATACAACAAAAGTAAAACATGTATTGTTATCAAACCTGATAAAAGTGCAGCTTTTATATTTGATAGGAGAAAAGACCTTTACAAGAAGGAAGTAGCTTTCTGACACTTATGTTAGCGGAACATGTCTGATATCACCACTGTTTTCTATTCAGGCCACTATTAATCATGCCATTTCAGCAGGAGACGCTGAATAATCTTATTGTAGATAATCATCACTGTAGATCATTCACGTTGTAGCCGTTTCTATCATCTATCTAAAATTCATAAGGAAAATAATCCTGGATGTCCCATTGTATCTGCTCCTTCTTACCCAACAGGAATTGTATCCCAGTTTCTGGATGACGTTTTGCCACTAACTGTTCAGTCTTTACCAGAGGTGGGGACTCGAGTCACATGACTTGGACTCGAGTCAGACTCGAGTCATTAATATTAAGACTTTTGACTTGACTTGAAAAAATATTCAGAGACTTAGACTTGACTTGGACTTTTACACCAATAACTTGGGACTTGAATTGGACTTGAACCTGTTTACTTGCAAAGACTTGATTTTTTTACCCCAAATCTAAATTTTAAAACGCATATTAATATTTATAAAGTGCGCCCCATTAATTTCATTTCCGTCCTTCTGACGCAGACCAGTCCTCTGCTTTTCCACACTCTGTACGTGTGTGTGTGCATGAGCTGCAGCACAACCAATCAAATGGGGGGTTGGCGAACGTAAATTTTTACCGGGCGGGGAGAAAAATGGACACAAATTAAGTATTATATCGCGATCGATCGATCGCCAGTGGTTGGTGCCAGAGCGAACTATAACTCATTGAATCATAGATGTTGATCAGAGGTAAATAAACTAGATTTTTTTCCGGCGTGAGAAATCGGATGTGTGGCGTGAGAGCGTGTGAAGACGGTCAAATGCGTGTGTCTCACGCTCAATGCGTGAGAGTTGGCCACCCTGGGTTCTGTATCTGAACTCGGGGAAGAGAGCCTCTCTCTGTCACCATCATAATATCCAGTTCTATCTCAGCATGGATTGTGTATTTGAAGACATCTACGTCGAGAAAAAAATATATTGACAGAAGTGGAGCGAGTTTTCAGCTATGGGGACATCATTCATCGTGCACAAATGACATACAGACTTTTGGCCAGCAAATGCAATGCAGAATAGTTTACTGAAATATCTAAAGTTGCAGATTCCTGTTAATTGCTCAGTTCTTATATTTGTTTGTCTTGTGTCACTCACACATGTTCTCCAAGAAACCAGATAAGAGAAGAGAGGGAAAATGCTGTTATGGTTCTTTGTATTGTACTGTGAAAATATCAGCACTTTTTATTTGAACATGGAGTTCTACTTATGACTTTTTCACAGAATATTTATTTCTGGAAAATTGTAGTTTAAAGTATGAATATTTTTGCAGCTAAGTTTAACAAATTGAACTGTGCAATAAAGAGGTGTATTTTTTTTTATACTTCGTGTTTTCAGTTTCACGTGTTTTATCAAGATTTGAGGAGAATACAGATTTTAAAAAAAAAGCATGTCTATTATTTACATTTAAAATATACCTGCAACATTGGTAAAAAAAAAAAAGACTCGAAAGGACTTGAAATTCCAAGTTTCAGACTTGGGACTTGACTTGACTGTTGCCTGTCTTGACTCGAGACTTGACTTGACTTGAGTGTCTTTGCTTGAGACTAGACTCGGGACTTGAGGTATAAAGACTTGGACTTACTTGAGACTTGCAAAACACTGACTTGGTCCCACCCTACATATGTTAAATACTCTTCACACTTTCTACGTATCCTTGAAAGCATGAAAAGACAAACCACCTGCCAACTCCTTGATTTTGTCAAATTAACTCTATACATACTGAAGATGGTTTGAGAGCTCTAAAACTATGGATTAAACAGTTTCCGGACGTTTAACCCGAGATAACCCTCCTGTGCCCCCTAGCGGCCAGAACGCGAAGGCGTCTCTCTGCGAGGCCGGAAATCTCGTTTTCACTTTCACCACGTCATTTCCGTTTTCGTTTGCACGCGAGCGTCTTTGTTAACGCGGTCAGACCGACGCGACTGTGGCGACGCAGCTAGAACGCAAACGTACCAACCGGCTCCGTTACCGTTACCGCTCCGGATCACATCTCCACCCAGACCTAGTCGCCGCTTCCCCCACCGTGTGGTTATCAAGATGGACGCCAGCGCTAAAGACGCCCGCAACAACAACAAAGGCAAGAAGGCCAACGGCGGCGCCAAGATGGAGACGGAGAGCAAGTACCTCCCCGAGCTGCTGGCGGAGAAGGACAGCCTGGACGCCTCCTTCACGCACGCCATGAAGCTGCTGACGGCGGGTGAGGCGCGGGGCGGCCGGGTGGCGGGGTGGCGGGCCGGCGGGCCTAGGTGGTTCGTGCTAGTCGATGTGGGTGCGGCAGCGTGGGCCTGATGCGGCTAAGCTAACGTCCAGTGTGTGTGTGTGTGTGTGTGTGTGTGTGTGTGTGTGTGTGTGTGTGTGTGTGTGTGTGTGTGTGTTGGGGGGTATGTGAGGGGTATTGGGCTGTTTTGGGCCATGTGCACAAATTATTGTGGTGTGGAGCTGGGCTCTGAACTCGGCCCTTTGACACGCACGTACCCAGCCGGCCTGGTGTGCAGCACGACGCCAGTCTAAACGACCCAGTGACCTGCTGCTGTGTGGTGGGGTTAAACCTGTACACAAGTGCATGAAAACGATTTTAATGGTTTGAGATTTTATTTAGGTTCCCCTTAAAGTATCATTTCATTCAGAATGTGCAAGGTGTTGAATTTAGCCTTGTGCGCTTGTGTGGGTTCATTTTGTGTGTGTGTGTGTGTGTGTGTGTGTGTGTGTGAGAGAGAGCTTCAGTATCACTTTCAAACTGCGTTCGTAATGTTGGTAAATACCTTTATTTTCTTTCTAACTAAATCTTATAAAAATGCATGATGTCTTTTGTTGAAAATAACTAATCTTTGACCTATCGGCGACCACCAGTGTTGGAAATTATTTTTTTCCCCAACCTGCCACTGTGGCTAGCAAAAGAGAAATTCTATCAGCCACTTTTTACCAGCCACCATTTTGTAATCACAATTTCTTTGTCTTGGTTTAAAAAACCAACATTATTACATGAGTCACATGGAAATGTTTTCGTATATATATAATAACTTTTGGTTATTCTTTTTTTGGGGGGTTTTAATTTTCTGTATCAGACTTGAACAATGTACCAACATTCATGGTCTCTGTCACTCTGGTTTCAGTAACCCTCCTTCAGCATCTGAATCAGAATCGGCATCCCAAACACTGCAGACATCTGTATCAGCTAGTTATCTATGTAGCCATAGCTACGTATGTGTGAGAGAGAACTTAGGCTCTGCCTTGTGTATATATAGGGTAAAAACCCCTATTAAGCACACTTGCGAATTTAAACAAACATTATGCTAATACAGAAACAAGTCATCCTGCTTGATAACTAAAACAACACGTAGTTTTTTTATATTCCATGCATTTTTAAGCCAGTCATTGCGTTGCATATTCTAAAACATCCTGTCAATGTTCCCTCTTCCTGGTGGCCATTTTGAAAGCATGAGAGACCCCTCAGAATTAGAAAATTTTAATATACATTTAATTTGGGCATCACCAATTTTTACAAATGTAAAAGATTAATAATTTTAACATAACCTAGCATAATTTGGAATCTGATGCAAGAGAAAGTTAAAGTTAATTAAAAACAAAGTTACTTTTATAGCATTTAGACAATGCTGCAATTCGTAGTTAGCATGCTAGTCATATCAGATTGCTGAATACGCCAATGTATTAAATCGCACATGATTTCTTGTGTTTTACTATTTAGCACATTATCTATTTCCAAATGGATGAGAAATAAATTTTGTAGATTGCAGGATTTTTTTCAAAGATTTTGTATTTTTACACGAGCTTAAAGTGTACAGCAACATAAAAACTGGAGTTCATCAGTGTGAGCGCATTGGAGAAAAGCTCAAGTATAAACAAATCAGTATTTCTAGCTTGACTACAAACAGTATATGATTACATTTTAAAATATGAAGTTAAATTTAAATAGTTGAAGTTATTTACATTATGAATCATTTCAAATGTAAAATATTCTTGTGAGCTGTACCCATTAAGCACATCTCAGACTTTTGACTTTTAAACTTGAATAACTTGTATTATAAATTATAAAACTATTAACATTGTTACATCAGAGATTCATATTTTATTTTATCTTAACATCTCCTGCTAAACTGTAACTGGCTTTGAATATCAAATTAAAAATTTTTTTTTCAAGCCTTTTGTAATTCCAGGACAAAACATGAGAACATGAAGATGTTAAGATTAGGCGTTTTGAAAATAAACAACCATTAAATAATGTGATAAAGCAAATAATTTCGAGTAGGCCTATATGTATAAATATTTAACTTAATTAAGTTTAACGTGCTGGGAAATATTGAAATGGACCTTGAACGTGACGTACAAGTGCTTGAATTCCACCTTGTAAAGGTGTATGAACCCTGCAAACATGGCTGTTCATTGTGCTGAGGTGCGGCGTGCACAAAGTTACAAAATTCGAGAGGTGCACGACCTTGCGATTCAACAGCGCGCAAATCCCTCGCACACGGGTGGAGCCACCGTGATTACATTTTCACCACGTGGACCCTCGTGCCGCTCGCGATGCGTCAAGTATAAACCAGGCTTTACTTTGCGTAGCGTGGTTGCTTGTGTAGCTTAGAGGGAGAGATTGTCAAGCCTCTTTTTGACTTCGAGGCTCGATATTGTGACATAATTTTGATCGATTTCAATTAAATATTGAAATCGTGACACCCCTACTAGCTAGCTTGCCTAGTTTGCTAACTTTTTGAAGTTAGCTAGCTATTGAAAGAACTGCAAAGAACCCGACCTCAAGAATCTGTTGCAACACTTTACTGCTGTTGTTTATTTAAAATGTCAAGTGTTGTTCATCGGGACTTAACAAGGTTTAACATGTTTGTGGAGAAGCGCCCACTCTAGTGGTCCCATCACCAGGCAAAATCTGTTTTTCCACATAAAAACTTATGTCATCAAATTGTTAACACAAGCCCATCACACTAAATGTATTTTTTATTCATGTTTTGTCACCTAAAATTAATTTGTCTCAGCTTCACACTAAAAAATTTCAAGTCTCACCAACTAAAAAAATTTTAGTGACCCGTTGCACCTAATTTTTTTAGTTGGTCTAATTTAAGCTCTGCAAATTGCAAATTTTAAGTTCTGCTGATAACTACAGAATTCAGTCTAATTAAAGAAAATAAGTTGAGCCAACAAAATGTTATATATTAACCAAATACACCTAGTGAGTCCAACAAAATGTTTTATGTTCCAGCTACAAATGTTAAGTTCAGGTAATTATTCATTAGTATCCAAGTTGCCTGAACTATACATTTTATGCTTTATGAAGTAAATTCAAAATATAAAGGATATAATTAAGTAATTGTGCATTTTATTTGCATGTAAAAAAGTAAACATAAAATATTACCAAACAGGCATATGAGAGCTGCTTTATAAATGTAATAAAAATTAAAACGTCGTAGAGTCAGGAGGACAAGAATGAGCCATGACACCAACGTTAGCTCAATGCTAATTTATTAGCAATACGCTAACAGCAGAAACACACTGGTTCTAAGGGAGGGGGGACACTAACACGCATACGACACACATCCAGGGAAACGGGAGAACTGACAGCAGAGTATCTAAAAAATTACTTAATTAGAAATCGATTGGGCTTCAGCAAAAGCTTAATTACTACGCAGATCTAGCTAGCTAGGTAGCTAACGTTAGTCCGCATGCTAACAGTTTGCCGACGGTAGGTAGTTAAATTCCAAACGGACAGTTAACGCGTAACCGTTAATCGGTAGCTTGTCCTTGCCAACCACAACAGTATTAACACTAACATTACTAAACTCAGCAAAGTTAACACTGAAAAACAACTTGTTGGCTTAGCTCTAATTTTGATAACTATACGTTTGGAAAATATGTTGAAATACGACCTAGTTCAAAATTCAAACTCAATAAACACCACCAAGTTAGTTGTTAGCTTAGTAAAGATCCACATTAACTTCACTCAGTGAACGTTTGAAGGCCTCTAGATAAATGGTGAAATGCTGGGTCTTCATTTTAGTTTTGGTGCAGAAGGCACCAAGAAAATCTTCTCTGGTGCATGCCCATTAGTTTCACCACTACCACTATTGCTCGCCCAACCCAGTTTTTTACTTTGGACTTGACATGTTGACTGAGAACCATAATGCTCATTCACTGAACACAAAATATTAAGTTGAATGGTAAAAATGCAGCAGCTGATGGCACAACTCGTTTTTTGTTTTTGGAGTAACTATTTTTATGTTTCATGCTTTGCCCACATAAATTTTTATATTCACAGAACATAAGCAAACACAGATTTTTTACAGTGCAGTATCACACTTTGCTGTCAATATGGCTACATATTTAACTAGTTAGATGTATTGGAAATTATGCCTAATTACGTGCATGTGCAGTCCTGTCACTACCCGATTGGAATAATTTCCCCACCCTGGTGACCACGCAGTGTTTTACGTAATTTGTTCTCTAATTGCAAAGCTACATTCGTCATTTGTATTGGACCGTTGAGTGCTGGTGGCTTTGAATGACAGCTTTTCATACCTCTACTTGGCGAGGTGGGGGGGGCTGGCTATCCAGTAATTTCAACAGTGACAAGCTGACGCCTTGGATGTGATAGACGGGTGTTCTAACCAATAGATTACTCGGAGTTCAAAACATAAACACCTCAGTTGCCGTGATTGATGAACTTTGGACAAAGCACGTTTGGCAAAACCGAAGCAGTTGTGGATTTTGTTACTGGATATTTTGATTGCATATACTTTTGGACATCACTGAAAAGAAAAAGCTTACTTTGGAAGGTTGTCGAGTTGTTTGTGTAGAATGCTAAACCAGAAGTTGTGACCACGGCTACAAAGGACGCAGTTACGTTTGAGTATAAATAAACAGTTGTGCATAAGAGAAAGTACATTAAATATTACAATATACGGAGTATTGGAGCATATAAGTACTGTAGTATTTTCCTCTGCACCCTTTAGCCTCTTGACTAGCGTGGTTTGCTTAGCTATCCTCTTGGAAGCTAAAATATATTTAGGCCTATTAGTAATGAAGCAATAGGCAATTAACTTTCTGGTCTTTCTGTAAGATGTGCAGCAGCGTTTTGTTTTTGCAAAAATATGTTGCATGCTCTTGATGTATAGTAGCCAATGTCTTGGATAAGGGTGTGGCACTATGGAGAGGCCTTGGAGCTCTTCAATACTTCAGAACATACAGAGCATGACGGATTCTACATCACCAGTGTACATTTACGCACTTTAAATCCCCAAAATCAAAATGTTTACATTTTCTTCTGTATTAGAGGCTCTCACATAGAACCAAAATTATGGATATATAAACCTTTAGGTGAATCAGTACATTTTCCCAACTGTCTACTTGTGGAGACCTGTAGGCCTATATTAAATTAATGAGGCCTTCTTTGTTTGTAACCAACATTGCCACTCAAATGTTGTATTCTACGCTTATGCAGACAAAATGAATGCTTGCTTACAACATGGCAGTGCTGATCTTCATATTATACTACGAAGTGTAATACTTGAGATTTAAATTATTCGTAATTATAATGCAGTATTGTCTTTTAAATGGTGACACTGTTTCCATTCAAGATATTCTCAACAGTCTAAATTGGGTGCGTCTCAACTAGAGATGCTCCGATCCACACTTCACTTCCAATATGATGCATATACTTTGCATATCAGTCAATTTCTGATATCAATCCGATACCATCATTTTTACATTAAGTTTTGAAATCAATGTGTTTATTTGATTTACATGTTCAGAATTTCTGTAGTTGTCACTAAAATAATTAACAAGGACCATGTTACAGCATTCAAATGCAAAATAAAACGAGTCAGTTTTTTAATGTCTAAAAATAAAATGTGTTTGCTGAAGCTGAAAACGCATGTACACAAACAGTATATAATCTTTATTAAATATTAGGTGTACAGTCATGGCCCAAATGTTTTGAAACGGGCACATTTTGGTTTTCAAAGATTGCTGCCTCAATTTATTTTCTCCTTTTCTCAGATCTTAATATTGTATAATGAAGTGCAATTACAAGCACTCTATACATTTTTAAACTTTTTATTAACGCAATCAGTACAGCTCTGTCAGTACAATTTCAGTGGCACGATGTTTCCCATTTTCAGCATTTACGCTGATCACTATTGCTGCCAGTGATCAAGTGTTAATCCTCCAGATTTGCCCACAACAGCACACATGAAGCCAGATTCCTTGGCTACAATGGATGTGATGCAGGGAAGGAGGTTTGTTTCAGGCTGAGCTTCTGCACATCTTACCATGGTAGTACTCATGCTGGAGGAGGGGCTCATGTATGTGGGAGGGGCCATATCATAAATTGTGATTTATTTTTTGACCCAATCAAAATTAGTCATCCGCAATTACCCATCTATGCAGTGAGAACACACGCACACTTCTAGCGATCACTCTGGGGCTGAGTTACACCCTCCGGTCACAAGCCTGGTTTATGGGATTTTTGACCATTCTTCCAGAAGCGCATTTGTGAGGTCACATACTGATGACCGAGAGAAGGCCTGTCTCTCAGTCTTCGCTCTAATTCATCCCAAAGGTGTTCTATCAGGTTCAGATCAGGACTCTGCAGGCCAGTCAAGTTCATCCACATCAGACTCTGCCATCCGTGTCTCTATGGACCTTGCTTTGTGTGTGAATTCAGTGAGCTCCTGAGAGTGTCCCATTCTTTCACAAATGTTTGTAAAAACAGTCTGCATGCCATGGTGCTTAATTTTATACACCTTTGGACACGGAAGTGATTGGAACACCGGATTCTGATCATGTAGATGGGTGGGCGAATACTTTTGGCAGTATAGTATAGGGGAAAAGTGAATTGGTGCAGTCTTTAAAGTGTGCTTCAAGAGATGCAGTACCAAATTCTACAAATAAGTGTTTTGTTAATCACAAAGCTCAAATCCTCTGTGTTCTTCCAAGTACTTCATAGATGATAAAGAATAGCTCAGTAAAACGTTAGTTCTTGAAACATGAGTTAAAATCTTACAAAAACCCCTTGTAGTAGATTTGGAAAGGAAAACTTGCCAAACATGTTCTTATGCTTTTGTGAAGCTTCTTTTGATGTTTGTTCTTCTTGAGATATTTGAATACAACACTTATAAGACATGTAATTTTTAGAAACCTGTATTGGCGATTGGTCAAACTTGAGGATGTTTGTCATATTGCATACAGTCATTGGTCATGTCTGGTCCGTTCCAGAGATCGACAGGATTCAGAAGGGAGAGGCGAAAAAAGATGGCGAGTCGTACCTGGACCTGTTCACCACCAAGAACGTGCGGGTGAAGGAGCGCGTGCTTATTCCCGTGAAGCAGTACCCTCGGGTGAGTGGTGCTCTCCAGGCACCTGTGGGGGACATACCCTTGGGGCAGTTAAATAGTACCCTTGGACTACCCTCTGGGTAATTGTTAAATGGTACCCTTGGTTGAGTGGCATTAAACAATACCCTCAAAATGGCGCTGCACTCTGCCTTTGTGAAGGACACGGGGTCACAGTTCACCAAGTCTTTAGCTTTTTCCATCTGTGTGCATTCCCAATCTGTGTTCACAGCAAGTTCAATTTTGTCAATTTTGCGGTCATTTGTACCCCTTGCGGGCGGAGCTGTGTGTGCTGACTGCCCAGCTGATGTGTGACTTGTGCTGCTTCTGTTGCAGTTCAACTTTGTGGGGAAGATTCTGGGTCCTCAGGGCAGCACCATAAAGCGTCTGCAGGAGGAAACGGGAGCCAAGATCTCCGTCCTGGGAAAGGGCTCCATGAGGGACAAGACCAAGGTCTTTATACACCAGCCACTTCCTCTTTTCCTGTCTAGGACAGCCAGCACAATGCAACTGCCATTGCGAAGTTCTGAACAGAACTGTTCAGTATCCAGCAGTGTGAGCTTGAATGTCAGCTGTTCTTTGAGGGCACTGCAGTATTCACGCTATTTTCCATGACAACGCTGGGCAGGGCCATCTTGGTTGACTTTGTGTTGGAACTTCCGGTACTGATTACAAGCAAAACGACAAAAACACAAAATGACTAGCATAATATGTTCAGTCAGAGCAGAGGTGGCCAACCCGTCAGAGACCAAGAGCCACAAGAGGGGGGATGGCGAGTGTAAATTATTAGCGGGGGGGGGGGGGGGGGGGGGGACACTAATGGACACTAAGTGGACACTAAGTATTAAGTAAAAAAAACAAGCACAAACTTCGATATAAACACAAGTCGTGATATGCTTCAGGACTGTCACGTTTGGAGCACACTACGAGCTCTGTTATGTACACACCTGTTTTCTAGGTAAAAAGTGGATAAACTCCGTTATCAACACTCGTTACAACACCACTGACCTGCGCTCACTTTTAGGAAGAAAATAACAGACAGTGTCAGTAGTTTTTAAACCTCCCTCAGTCGTGTGCGGTGCCTTTGCTGCACCTCGTATGTGGTTTATTATAAACGTGTGACAGAATAACCGCGTCTCACCAACGAGACTCAAATCACAATTACAATATCACAGATACTTCATACCGCTAGTCTCCAGTTTTCCATTACGCAGGTTTTAAAAGTATTAGCGGCTCGCTGGGCTTGTAAACAAACCGCGCAGCACGAAGATGTAGCAGTGCTTGACCAACAGTGTTACGAACACAGCTCGAAAAGATCTGAGTGTTGTGGGGCACCTTATAACTTATATCCACCGCCTTCCAAAGAAGAGGACCTGCGTCTAAGGCCGAAGGCGCTAAATTTAAAACATCCACCCAAACGTCCATACGTCTGCTCTTATCATTTTGTGGAGGGGAAACCAACACCAGATCATCCTTATCCCGAGAAATGGCTCGGTTATGAAGCTCCGATGAAGCAAACGCGTTGGGTGCTTGTGAGGCTATCAGATAAGTAACTATTTTATCAGTGGCCACATCTTTTCCTTGCATTCATTTTGTAATTTTAAGTAATTAAGTAAAGAAGTAAATAGACAAGAATGCCTATTTTATGAAAAAAAATCATTAAAATGTAGTAGTGTACACTAATGCAAAAATAGCTGACCGGAAGTTCTAACACAAAGGCGGAAGAAACACACACTTGAAAGTTGGCGTGGCGAAATACGGTGAATACAGAGCTACACACAGCGAGTGGGAGTGTGTGGTGGGAGGAAGTCCACAGCTTGAACTGATATGGCTGCAGCTTTGTGACCGTTTGCTTTTACTCTGTGAAATGCTTGAACTTTCATTGTACACAGAGCCTCGTTTGGGAGGCCAAACCCAGGTTTTTGGGTGGAGAGTTGCTTTGATGTTGTAGTGTCCCAGCTGAAGGCGTGTCTGTGTGCTGATGTGTGTTCAGGAGGAGGAGCTGAGGAAGGGGGGCGAGTCTAAATACGCCCATCTGGCCATGGAGCTGCACGTCTACATCGAGGTGTTTGCTCCCATACCTGATTGCTATCTGCGTATGGCTCATGCCATGGAGGAGGTCAAGAAGTTCCTCGTGCCGGTACGTCATGCACGTGCTCTGGGTATCCCGGCGACCTGGGACCGACGGCTGTCGGCACGAACGCGCAGGCCAGGTTTTCTTTAGTGGCAAGCATGGCGTGTGGGGGTGGTGCGAGCTTCCATCTCTGTGCGGTTTCAGGTGGACAACGTGGAGGAGATGCACCAGGAGCAGTTCATGGACGCTGGCTATCTGAATGGCTCCCAGGACATGTCCGGCCGTGGCAGAGGGGTTCCTGTGAGGGGGCGTGGGGCCCTGCCTCCACCCATGGGTGGTGCCAGGTCAGTTGATTTCCACCTGTTTGGCCAGGAGAAGAGCATGATAATAGCTCTGGGGACTGAGGGTGTGTGTGTGTTCCACAGAGGCCGAGGCATGCCCCCCCGCGGCACTGCTAACCGCGGAGCTGCTCCCCGTGGCGGCCCGGGCCGCGGTGCCGTGGCCAGAGGAGCTCCCGTAGGCCGTGGTGGTCCCGTTCCCACCGCCTCCAGCCGGGGAGGAGCGTCTGCAAGAGCCAGGCCACCCGCCGCCCCCCAGAGGATGCCCCCGGCCCCAGCCCTGCCCCACCAGCACCAACACCAGCACACACAGGCAGCCGAAACATATGAGGAATACGTGAGTTCCTGCAGTGCTCAGCTCCTGCGCTATAGTGTGTTTAAACCTCACCATTAAAACCACTCCTTTCCCCTCAGCACTATGAGGAAACGTATGCGGAGCCTACATACGAAGGCTATGACAACTACTACAGCCAGTCCACGCCACAGGGGTAAGGGGCCGTGTGTGTGTGTGTGTGTGTGTGCGCGCGTGCGAGAGACAGCACATTCATTAGAGCAGGGATGTCTAAGCCTCCTCCTGCAGTGCTGTCCTATGACAGGTCACCACTCCTCATAGACCTTTGGGTTATTGGATTTGAGACTGACCCTATATGAGTGTCTACAACCTTGTTCTGTGTTTGGTGTTTTTTTTTTTTTTTTTTCTCCTTTTCTCCCTTTAAACAGAGACACAGAGTACTATGATTATGGACACGGAGAAGCTCAGCAAACGTACGAGTCTTACGGTGAGTCATCAACTCCCATCACACACGGCATTTGCACCTACTGGTGCAAGACTTGCTGAATCTTAGGTGAAATGCACGTTGTTAGAGACGCAGTAAGTCAGAATTGTTCACAAAAACAAACGTTGAGCTCCATGCTATGAGCGTGGGCCATTTACCTGCTTTCTAACTAAATCTGTGCAGGTGAGTTCTAAAATTTTGTATCATGATAAAATGGTGCTAAATGGGTAACGTGACATGTTCTTTGGGGACTACTTTTCCTCACCACGCACCTCATGTGCCCTCCGCCGTTCAGTGTGTGTGTCCCTCAGTCCATTGCTCACATACGGTCTCCCTGTTCTCTCTGCAGCGGAGGATGACTGGGATGGTGCTAACTGGGGAAACAGTGGGGGAAAAGCGCCGTCTGCTCGCCAGACCAAGGGCTCCTATCGGGAGCATCCCTACGGAAGATACTGAGACCTGTCAATCACTTGGGTTGCCTGGCAACCGCCTCCCATTGTAACTCCTTTTAACAACTCAAAAGTAATTTTAGATTTCTTTTTCATTTAGAGTTTTTGGAGTAATTTTTCTTTTATATTTGCCACTGACTGCTTTTTAATGTTTAAAGACATTTGTTATTAGAAGGCACACAGCTTTTGTAGATACAGCAAGGGATTCGCTGCTCTTGGCTTCTGTTGAGTCGTTTTTCTTCCTCTTTACTGTTTCATTTTGCTAATCATTTTCAGTTAGGAGACGGAGGCCTGAATGCTATGTTGTCTCCTCATCAGATCTTACGAATACACACTGCATGCTGGGAGTATACACCTTCAGAGGCAGTTTTGTCATAATATCAACTCTTAAATGGCCTTAACAACCAAAGGCTTCAAAATGAAAGAATGGAAACGTCTTTAAAAGTTTAGACAGTTGTACAAACCAACGCTGTAAAAAACATCTAATATGCGGTAAAGAAAATCTAGAATGGCAGTATTTAGCCATTTAACAGGTGCAGAGTTTGATCTCTGAAACGTCTGAGCTCAGAAACAAACATGATTTCCATTGCAGGCACAGTATTCTGGTTTGTCTTGTGTAAAGGAAGTCTAACCTTTTCATAGTGTTAAGATTACTTCCTGAAAAGAGAAAAAATTGGCCAGCGTAAAATTGTATATACGTCACCTATACTGAAGAAATCTCTACTTTTGTTTATAATTTTGCGTTTCACAAAATATAAGCATACTTGTGTTCGTTGCCTAAATAGGGAACTAAATATGTTTTTCTGTAGTGTGTCAATAAAGCGTAGTTCTCTTTTCCAGCTAATGCAACCTGGTACTTTGCTTTTCTTATAGGAGTCAATACATTAATGACATTCACTAAATCATGAAAGTTTTGCAAAACTGTTATTAGCAAAAAATAATTATCTTGCATGCTGAAACAATAATGTGCTTTAACAAAAATGTTTTTTTCATGCACCACGTTGCATTCATGCAAAAATATTGTGTATAAACTGTTGCTAATTAGAATCCTGTGGCGTTAGCTGCAAATTAAATGTCTGAAAATTGCTTGTTCCAATTTAAAGTCTATGTACCCAGTTATATATTGTTATAAAAAACGATCTTCAAAGCACAAAAAATGCAGTGATCCATCCTGCTTTCACATTTATTAGCATCTTGGTAAATTCCATTTTTTCCTCTACAAATGTATCTGCCTATGCTTCTGTTCAATGATTTATACACAATACAACAGATCGATTTACTGTTTCAAAGGGGCCTGAATGGCTGTGTCCCCAGTACCTTCTGATGTTGTAAACACACATTGTTCACTCCCATCTTTTTCTTTTATTGAAAAGGATCTTGAGGTGAGACCTGCCAAGTGGCTTCTAAAATAGCTGCGTGTTTAAAGGAAGGTAATGTATAATCAGAGGTCACGGCGAGTCTCAACGAGGCTCCTGACGGAACCCTAGTGTTTGCTCCTTGAGCCTGTACATCAAAATGTAAAAAAAACAGTTTTCTGTTTCGTTCCCGACGCTGCACTCCGATAAACGCCCGTGCAGTGTGAATGAGAAGATTGCGAACTTGCACGTTTACTTGGCTTTCGTTGGCTGACATAATAAAGAACAAAATTGTGGAAGTCTAGGAAACGCTTCATTAAGGTAAAACCTGTCCCAAATCTCTCTCTCAGCAGAACTGTTCTATTTCTGTTTTTAAAAAGGGAAAAAAAGAAAAGAAAAACCCAAACGTAGAAGGAACAGGTGTCTACGCCTCCAAAATCTAGATGTAGTCCGACGATGAATACATGGCATTAAAAGTGGTTTTTGAAAACCACATTCCCTAGAACTTGTATGTAAATGTAGTGTGCAACTCTTGCTCCAAAAACTATTTTAAAAACAGTAGTTCTTAGCCTAAACTGCTATATATACTTAAAATAGTTTTATTAGTTTTTTAAAACTAGTTTTAATATAAATTAACTTTAAAAAGCATGAGTTGCATAACAATTTACATTAGATGTTACCTGTCACTGTTGTCTCAGATTTATTGACACTGCTCTGTTTATCATTATTGCCCAGATGGTGAGATCTGAGGACCTTCCTCAGGACTAGAAGACTACATGGCAACTATAAAGGTAAGTAGAATATAAGTCATTTGATGAATTGCAAGTTGTGACATTAACGGTGTAAATGTTTGGAAGTTAAAATCGATTACATAGTTTTAGCATTTCAATGCAGTTTTTAATCTGCATCATCAGTAATCTCATCAGTCTTTCATGGGAATCGAAATGAGCTTGGGAAATTTCTTAGAACCATCTTAATTTAGAGTCTAATACTGTCCCTACTATGTAATTAATCTAATACTATCCTTAACAGGATTAAGACCAATTAAAGTGACATGATGTCATACCCCAGCCATCTGACCTTTAGGAGCAGCATTCCAGAATGTCTTGATTGACTAATCAGAACCAAGTGTTCCTTAGTTTCTAATTGGTGTTCGTGCTCCTCTCCCAAACCTCCTGCTCTGTAAACGATGCAGTGGGGAGCATCTGTTAGATGTTCATGTTCATTCCAGCAGCGTTTGACCGAGTGTTTTACAGTGGAGCCCCAAACCCTGCAACTCCTGTCCAAGTTGTTTAAGTATGTTCAGCTCTGGCATGTTTCAGCTCATTCTGGGAGCTCTGGGATAGTATGTCAACATTCACTATCCTATGCAGTGAATGTATAGTAAATATACCCAATCAGGCTACAATCCCTGTAGTACCCCTGACCCCACACACGTTCAGTGACCTTGATTGACTGGTTTTTCCACTGGTAGATGCACTGAACAATTATTGTCTTTACTCATGTTAAGACTGATCTTGGTGTGTTGGGCAAAGTATTCGATTTATGAAGGTGTTGGGCTGTATTTTAATTCAAGACTCTTCTCTTGATATTTGCTTTAGTGCTTAAAGATGTAACTTGTATCATGGGCAGCATGCTTGCTTCTCTGCACTGGAGCCTTGGCTTCATGTTCCTATCTGGGTGGTTTCCGTGATCTTTACTAAAAGGTAAAATTGGCTACACTAAAGTGTGCATGTGTGATTCATGGTGCTCTGTCTTTCACTCCCTTTAGTCCCTCAGCGGGCTGTGATTTCCTGTTGAGAGTGTGCTGTGTGCCAAGGCCAGATGGGGTTCCTTTTTCAGCCTGGGAGTTTCATGCCCAAATCCAGCCCACTTTTTCCATGGAGGAGGAATTAGAATAAATTAAACATTCAACCGGCCCAAACTCTTGACCGACGTAAGCCGGCCCAAACTCTAGACTGGCGTTTTCATTAATCTAGTTTTGGATCTCGGACAGTTTTCTAAGTGAGTAATGGGTAAGGAGTAAGTAAGGTCCCCTTGACAGAACTGGTACTAAGATAAATTTTGGGTGTCATCCGCTTAACAGTGGAAGACGATGTTAAATCGATGCAGCATACGCCCAAGAGGTAGAATATATATAATGGAGAGAACTAAGGACTGATCCTTGTGGGACACCTTGTTTGATCACAGAGGTGAAGAAGGTGCAGCCAGAGAGTGTGATGAACTGTTTTCTATCTACTGTATAAGATGAAGTGCAGTTCAGACCAGTGCCTACGGTGCCGTTTCATACAGCCGTGATGGGAGGATGGGTTGGTCAATTGTGTCAAAGGCAGCATTTGAGTCTAAAAGTAAGAATGTTGAGAGAACCAGCATCCAACCTACAAGGAAATTATTTACAACCTTTACCAAAGCTGTTTCGGTGCTATGGAAAGGTTGAAAAACCAGATTGAAAAGGTTCAAATAGGTTACTTAACGGTTGGCTGGGCACAGTTCTTTCTAGAGCCTTCAAATGGAAATGGAGTTTAGAAATAGGCTGGTAGTTGTTGAGATCTGAAGGATCAAGTTTCTTGTTGTGCAGCCCCAACTCACTCCCCAGCACACGTGGCCCCTGGTCTGTTAATCTCTTTAATAATGACGTGAGCAGGGTCACGTGTCCTGGTTGCACTTTTAAGTTATATTATTGGTTATCTATACATTTAGTTATTTATTGGTTGTCTAACTATACTTTATGCAAGAAACGTTCTAAAGGCTTCTTTGTTCTAAATATTTTTTCTTGATGATACTCAAGTTATAGAGAATAAGTGTGAAGATGATACTGATTAATAAAACACTGGAGAGCCTCACACTGCTTAGTGATGTTTGTTTATTTTCCTTGGGTGATTGTATAACACCTTGTAACTGGAAAATGATCAGTAAATAGCTTTTTTCTGTCTCCCAACAGGGTCTTGGTGTCATTTCTGGTATACCAAGAAATGTATTTCTTTATTTACAAACTTTTGTTTCATTCCTTAAATGTAAAATACTCATAAATTGGAATAAAACCTTTTTTTTTTTTTTTTTACTATATCCCATTTTGAAATGTAATCTTAGGTTATCTGAAATGTGCACCTGGTGTGTAATACAAAGGTGTGATTTAAAGCACCAGTTTGACATTGTCATGTTATGGAAACATTCCTACTCGCGTCAGAACTCAGGGGTTGGGTCAGATCAGCTGTAAACCAATTGAAAATTATTTAAGAACAGTAAATGGTACTTTTTTATTTTTTTTTATTTTTAAGATTCTCTTCAATTTATAAACTGCTTCTCTTTATAATGTGTGCTTGTTTGCATTTTCTTTGCATTTCTGTAAGTGCAGTATAATATTTGCCAGAAGGGGGATGCAGAAGCTGAGAGTCCAGCTCATGTCGTGCTTTCACTCTTCCTCTAACGTGATTGGCCCTTCTGTGCCTGATTAAAGTGACCTCATAAAGCAGTACGAACTAGGCACTAGAACCTGGATCCAGGTGAGCAGCACATGGCCTAACCTGGACTTAAAAAGGACTTTTACTTACAAGCTGAGTTTGGGTACCCAGACATTTGCCTTCATGACATCACAGTGAGTGCTGGTTCCAGTTATTGGGGTCAGAGTGAATACTGGAGCGTGTGGAATACTGGTGTGGAATGTGCAGGCCGGGTTTCTACCTGGGATGGAGCGTTGTGCTTGTTACGAACACCTGCATTACTGAAGCTGCTTCTGTCTGCAGCTCTGTTTGAATGTAATAAGAAATGAATAATTAAATGTTATTGAATTATTATTGGGGTGCAGGGTCTTTTCCTAAACAAGCGTGCGTCTTTGGTAAAGTAATTCCTGCATACTCAGGTCGTAGGAACTTCATGTGTTGTGGAATATGAGGAGATTAATTACACCCAAGTCCTCTGTAAAAAGATTTGATCAGAAGGAACACAAAAACTTTCATGTGCACAGAAAAGGACTGAGAGAAGGAGTCCCAAGGTCTCTGACGCACACCTTTATACCAAACACACACGCCCGAGCAATGAATTAAAGCGTGAGCTCATCTAGGACGTATGGTCTGGCCTAACATGAAGCACTCACTAGAGGGCAGTATTATTCAAGAATTAACCTGAACGAACACAGAAAAACAAGTCCTGTAGCAAATCCATAAAATACTTTTAAGTGCTTTCTTAAACAAGGAACTAAAGCATTTACTGAATATAATCAAGCATATTTTATTGACCAATACATTTAAACTACATTTCCTCAATAGATTGAGTAATTATAAATGTAAAGCAGTTTTCAGTGCAAGTTCTTGAAAGAAAATTATTAAATGTATTTCAAGAAAATAAATTCTGTAACAGTTACTAGGAAGGGGTTACAGGGAGTGAGTGGTGATTTAAGAACTAATGTTTACGTTTAGAATTTTTTTGGTAAGACTGTTGCCATATCAAGAATGAATCTGTTCGATTCTATTGAACAGCTCTTTAAAACGAACGGAAGAATCTGAGCTTCTGTCTAGTAAACAGCTGAAGCAACAGGAGAAAGTAAATTTTCCTTTGTTTTATATGTGTAGACCAGGGTGTCGACCAGGAAGTGTTGGTTGATCGTGAAGGAATACATGACATTAAAAAGTAGTGGATGAATGACAGGCCCGTTGTCAACAATTTACACTCGCCACCCACTCCAGGTTCAAATCTCAATCCAAGCTATCTTGAAAAGGTAGGTCTTTCTGACTTTGTCATCTTATAAGTAGCTCACAAGCTGAAAACTTGTGGGCACCCCTGTTAGCTGTTTTGTGTCTGTCCACCTTAAACTGCGTGGCTGGGTGTGGGTCTGATCACAGCACTCCTTTCCTCTAGATGTTTGATCTGGAGGACACTCGCTCGAGCTATGTGAGGCCGGCCTGGCTAGTTTCCTATCATCATTTCCTGGGAAATTGCAGTATCAAATTTAACACTTGCAAATGTTTTAAGTTCAGTTCCCGAAACAGCACTAGGCCTACTTTTGTTGACTTGGGGGGGAAAAAAACCAACAATGATCTCTGTGTAGTTTTTGTTTTTTGAAGTAACTTTCTGCCAGATAAGAGGACACTGCATTCACAGATCAGACAGACAACGACGCACAGGACCTAAATAAGCCAGCACGAAGAGGACAGACACGCTCCCCCGGTAAATCTGGTAAAGTGTTTTTCATTCTGCATGGGCAGGGTCTTAGGGGGAGGACGGACAACGCAAGAGTCAATGCCGCGAGCATTACGACATTCATGTCAAAACCAAAGACTGGTCTCTGGTCAAAACACACAAGTTGAGGACTGAGGAGAAGAAGCAAAACCCCTGAGACAGAGTGCCTACACTACGGAAGCATATGGCTGCCAAGAATTAAAGATATGCTGCATGCTTACAATATAATCATAAGTAGAACAAACCTTTTACTCCAACATTATCAACAATAACATTAACAATAGCATGTTACTCTTCTCAGTGGTTTACAAGTTACCTAATGTGCACACACAAATGGTCCCTGAACTAATATCAACCAAACAATGTAATGAGTTTGCTTCTATCTTTAATAACATAATATAATATTAGATATTAGTCTCTCTACCCACAAATGAAGCTGATTTGTCCATCACCATGTAAATTGATCATGGAAATGCTACAATTTAGTGCTGTTAATAATGAACTCTTAAATGAGACAGTGAGGGACCTTAGGTCATCTACATGCAGCCTTGACCCTCTATCTACTACCTTCTTAAAGAATGTGTTTCACTTAATAGCAGATTACATACTTCAGATAGTAAACACTTCATTCCTATCGGTTGTGTCTCCTAGTGCACTGAAAACTGCAGTGGTGAAGTCTCTGTTAAAAAATAAATATTTGGAGGTAATTGTGCTAAGTAATTACAAGCCCATCTCAAATCTACCATTTATTGAGAAAATAGTCTTCAAGCAACTCTGTTTTTCTATCTGCAAGTGGCTGTCTAGACAAATTTCAGTCAGGTTTTCGACCTGCTCACAGTTCTGAAACTACTCTAATTGAGGTAACTAATGATTAGGTTCGATTCTTGGGCCACCCCTATTTAATTTATACATGCTTTTATTTGGACTGAGCATACTTGACTCTCGGCCATAGCTACGCAGACGACACTCGGATCTACTGAGCACTTTCACCAGACAGTTACAGTCCCTGTATCTCTCTGTAAAAGTGCATTGAACACATCACTAACTGGATGGGTCAAAACTTTCTACAGTTGAACAAAGATAAAATAGAAAAAATAATTATATTTGGCAATAGCGATTAAAGGCACAGGCTAGCTGCCTACTTAGACTCTAAAACTCTACACTCTAAAGAGCTAACTCGTAACCTAGGTGTATTAGATTCTGATCTCAGTTTTAGCCAGAGGCGTACTGGCATACATTACTACCGGGGATTTCCCCGGTGGGTCGCCGGGCTGCCGGCCGCTGGTGGTTAAACTCAGCCCGTGGAGGAGCCATTGCCGAGAACTGCGGCCCCGGTCACGCTGCTGTTTAAAGGCTGGATTATACTTTCGCGAGTGACCGTAGCGCACACCTTGCGATAACGGCGGAGGCGTTTATACTTGGCGCGTCACATTCTGTGCAGTGTTCTCCGAAACGGCATGTGGATGTGGTGGTATAAAGAAACACCCCACAAAAACAGGGTCAATGAACATTTACCGGACGAATTTTAATGTTGCATTGCATTTCAGGTTTGAAAAGTGCTGAAATTTAGGCTAAAGTAAAGTTAAAATTCCATATATATATATATATATATATATACACACACACACAGTGGCGTGCACACATAGACACCACCAACTCTGCCCTTTATCAACGAAAGTGCCCTTTTGAAACTTCGGGTTTTTTTTTTTATCATTTTACTGAGGTCGGTTTGAATCGGAAATGATCTTTTGAAAACCTGAGCGATTAAAAACAATGCCCTGAAATGAGCCACCACCTCGCACACACCCGAGCTCTCTCTTCCTTTGTCACACCAGATGCGCTACAGCAGCAGTTCAGTTCAGCGAGTGGAAGGAAGCGTCTTCAGCACAGCACACACGGTCACAGATAGACTTCTTCTCCCGTCCCCACCAGCCAGGTCACATACACATCAAGTCAAATCGTACCGTTTGCACTCTAAGCCCAACTTGAAATCATTTTGTTGTGCAATAAAATGTGTCATACAGCACCAAACTACTAAGCATTTTTAGCCGACTGGTCACCTGATAAACTAGTCGCTTTAGCCCAAATCAATGATAGATAACGTGAGGACGACCACATACAAATAATTAAGGGAGAGTTTGCAAATCTATGTGTTAAGCTGAACGTTTTCTGTTGTATAGGTTTTGTTAGACAACATAAATTAACACATTCATTTGTGAAAGAAGAAACGGGAAGTTCCCCATTACCTGTGAAAAATGCCCATCTGCATAGCCTATAACTCCTTCTCATACTTTTTGGTCTTTTTACTGTCTTAATTGTAGGCCTATATTGATTTACTAATTGCAAAATATATGCAACAAGGCCTGCAGACAGTGGAGGGTAAACAGAAGTTAACTGAATGACATGACTAATATTGGATATGAATTTTAAATTTTATCAGTTCACTGCGTGACTTTTCTCCATTGAAAACTCACGTTTAGAGCACTTGCCCCCCCAAAATGTCTGTGCACGCCACTGTGTGTGTGTGTGTGTGTGTGTGTATATATATATATATATATATATATATATATATATATATATATATATATATATATATATATATATATATATATATATATATGCCCCTGGTTTTAACATGAAATGAGTAACTAAGTCAGCATTTTATTATCTTAAGAATAGCAATAAGATCAGAGATTATTTTTACCACGTTTTCTGGATTTGTCCTATTAAATACTATAACCTGTACATGGATCCTAACCTTATGATTCTGCACCGTTACATCTTGACAAAACCAGATCTTGAGAAACTCATTCATGCTTTTGTCTCTAGCAGCGTTGATTACTTTAATGGCCTCCTAACAGGACTCCCAAAAAAGACAATCAAAGCTGATTCAAAATGCAGGTGCTAGAGTTTTCACTAGGAACAAAAGAAGTGATCACATCACCCCCATTCTTAAGTGGCTACCAGTACAATACAGGATAGAATTCAAGGTGTTATTACTGGTCTATACATCACTCAATGGTGTAGGACCAGTGTATCTATCTGACATACTGCAGAGCTACTGAGCTGGGCAGAAATCTTAGGTCACTAGGAACTAATCAGTTAGTCCTGCCAAAGGTAAGAACTAAGCATGGAGAGGCAGCATTTAGCTATTATGCTGTTTCTAAATGGAACCAGCTGTCTGAAGATACTAGAAGAGCTCCAACATTAGATGTTTTTAAACCCAAGGTAAAAACGTATTTATTTGAACTGGCTTTTGGTTAGTGTAGGTACCGTAAACGTAGCCTATTTTAATTATTTTATTTATCTTTTACTTATTCTTATTTTCTTAATTATTTTCTCTGTTTCCAGGTTGCTTTTTTATTATTATCTTCTTTAATTCTTTTTTCTTTTAATCATTTTATCTTTTATTTTTATACTGTAATGATTTTCATTTCTATTTGATTTCCTTAAAAATCTTTTTAACTTTTATGCATTATGGGTGTGACGTTCGGTGAGGGACGAAGGACGAGATACTGAATCCTTCTTTGTAGCAGACGTCACGTTTATTATAACAAGTAAAGCACTGTGTAGCGCACAGAAAACGTGAAACATGTACTTCAACACAGAACGTGTAACCATTAGACAACGACGAGCACAGGACACTGCGCGAACGCACATTAAATAGACAAACCACATTAGCCCCATGTGAGATGATTCACAGGTGAGACGGATTATCACATGAAACAACCATAACCACGGAGATCCACTGACGCAGACAAAGCACGTGGACAACGTTTACACACGCCCAAAAGGGAGGGGCCGGGGTCCTCAACGTGACAATGGGCAACACCTTCCCAAGGTAATAGACCTCGGGTCGTAATAAGCTTCTCTCTTTTCTTGTGTAAAGCACTCTGAATTACCAGTGTGTATGAAAGGTACTATATAAATAAACTTGCCTTCAATATAAGGCAGTATCAGCAAAAGTGCCAAAATATGCAATTTCTTATTTCTGGCAACCAAAACATACAAATACAACTTTGTTTACGTCAGGAATAGACATATTTTAGTCGTTATTTTGAATGTACTAAATTCACCGCGACAACATCAAAGGCACCGTTTACAAACAGTAACGGTCGCAGAGTCCACAGAGCACTGCGCACTTATAAGTTTATCATGAGACCACAAAACAAAATGTATTACATAAAGTTCATGATGTACAGCAACCTATAAATGGATATTTATATCTTGCACCAATATTTAGTGGTCAGTTTTGTCTAAAAATGTCAACAGCTTTTAAGAGGTCCATCATAAGAGCATAAAACAAGTTGGAGGCTATTACATTAAGTGCATTCTAAACAATTTAAAAGTTATTTGAATTCTTTGACCAAAACTGACCACTACAAATCTGTGCAAAGTATAAATACCCTTTTAAGAGTTGCAGGTCGTACAACATGCACTTTATGTAATACAACTTTTTTTGTGGTCTTTTGTGGTGAACCGTTTAAAAGCTATTATTGCAAAAGTCTGAGTGGGTGTAACGTATGGACCAGACGGAGGGGGACCCAACTGCGGAAGTATACCGCTTTTATTGACATAAATCAGAGAGAACGACAGGTAGATCACTAGCATTACACTTAGGGCTAGGCAGGAGGCGAGGTCTGGGTAGCGAGCAAGGATCAGAACACGGGAGGTCAATCAGGAAATAGTAACGCTCGCTATGCGGCATGGTCGAGAATAATGGGGACTAATGGGGAAGGTGTATAAGCACGGACGTAGTTTTGGGGGGGGACGGGGGGGACATGTCCCCCCCACTTTTTCAAAAGCCGGTTTTGGTCCCCCCCAGTTTTTACAGTTAAAACCAAATATTTAAGTAGCGACGAAGTCATGTCCCCCCCACTTTTTAACGGTTAAAAAAACAATATCCAAATAGCGACAAATCTAGCACTAGGATCATGCAGCTCCGAGCTCCCCCCCCCCCCCCCCCCCCCCGCTCAATAATTTTTGTTCACAGCGCTCAACAATTTTCATTCAACCCCCCCCCCCCCCGCTCAACAGTTCGCCACCCCAGGTTGTGTCCCCCCCACTTATGAAATCAAAACTACGTCCATGTGTATAAGTACGACTGAAAGGGGGCGTGGTGATGTGAGGCTGGTTAGGTAAGATCAGGTGGCATTCCTTACAGTGGGCAGTGCTCTGTGGACTCTGTGCCTTTGACGTGGTCGCGGTGACTTTAGAACATTCAAAATAACATATTTTCAACGATTTACAATGCGTCTATTTACGAGACCTCGTAATAACGAGATAAGATCTTGTAATAACTGTTAATGTTTCTGAAATCGTCTCTAGATGTAGATCATAGCCTTCAGGGTTCAGGTGTTCTCCAAGGAGGAGAGTTTACTGGATCTAGGGGTATAGTGGAAAAGTACAGGGGGGGTTCTAGCTGAGCAGCAGACACACAGATAAGAGAGTGAACTGAATGTCATAGTGTTCTGACTGAGGGTCACAGACAGTAAATCACAAGTTCCCTTACAGTAACGAGATATTTTTCTCGTAATAACGACTTGAGATCTTGTAATACTGACATGGTTACGATTTTTTAAACATGCGCTTCCGTACTACACAAAACCTTCCCACCCACACAAACATGTCTGTCTTCTGTGTCCTTCGATATGTGCTGAGACTCCCCTTTTAAAATTAAAGTTGTGCTACAGCGTTCGGAAACACTGCGGTCACGCCATCTGCACTTTGCAAAAGCTCGGTCGCACTATCGACACTGAAAACTCACTTACGCACATACACGCGGTATTACGGTAGCGCATTGAGAAACTACGCAAAGAGATAGAAATGCTATAAATTGATCTTCTGTACTTATCTAAATAACTAAATATGCTCATATTTTGTTTTTCAGTTATTTTTTTAAGTGGGAATTTTAAGTCATATGATACCAAACTCAAATAATAAATTGGCAAAATCATGTTAAATGGAGATTTGGTTGTTCACTATTTGGGACTCTGTAAAATACAGAAATCAAATTGTTATTAAACCAGTCCATAATTTTCTTGAAGAACACTTCCTAATGTATCTTTCCTGTGATTTACAAGTGTTTTTACTGTAGCATTTTGAAATAACATGATGGCAAAATCCTGATACATGACAATTTGGTTGGTTATGTTCAGTATTTGGGGCTCTGTAAAATACACAAATCAAATTGTTATGAAATCAATCCACCATATTCTTGAAATACACTTCCTAGTGTATCAACAGTGTGATTTGCAAGTGTTTTTATGGTAGCATTTTGAAATAACATGATGGCAAAAACCAGATACATGACGATTTGGTTGCTTATTTTCAATATTTGGAGCTCTATAAAATACACAAATCAAATTGTTATCAAATTACTCTACTATATTCTTGAAATACACTTGCTAATGTATTATTCCTGTGATTTGCCAGTGCATTTTGAAATAATGAGATGGAAAATATATATTACTTTTTTATACATTTATTATTTATTAATTTTGATCAAACTTCATTACTATCACCGCTTCCACCACAATCATCATATAAACAATTAAATGCACATATTTAAACAGACTTCAGAACATTTCCTGCCATAAACATGGTCATCATCATCTTGGTCTTCTGCTACCACTTGTTTAATCTGTGCAGATTTGACAATGCCATTGTTCTGTTGTGGTGTCTAAGGCACTGCTTGGCACAGGCACACAGTTTGGGTGGTACCAGGAGTTACATCTGCTGCAGTGGACCATCACCTCTTTATTATCTGCAGACACAGTAAACTTTCACTTTGTCTGTTTCTCCCTCAGGTTTTGGCTGTGTTTTTATGAAGGGAGAGACAGGAGCTCTTTTCTCCATCATTGCTCTGTAGAGTGTTTGCCTTAGTTCTTTCTCCTCAAAATGGCACTCGTCTGGTCTGACTCCTTCACATAAAACTGTAGCAAAGGCCAGTGCAAAAAGTCCACAGTTGCTACCTGACTGCAGAATTTGCACAGCAGGTCTCCTGAGGAGCAAATAGGGTGCTTCTGGGTGAAGCACCCAAGACAGCATTTGATGCGTGGTCTTATTAATTGATGCATTCAAACTAAATGCACTAAAATGACTAAAGTCATAAATGCACACCTCGTTTGGCCCACAGAAAATGTTGCTTGCTGTAATCCAGTGATTGTCATTAATGTTCAGTACTTGTACAAATGACTTTTCTGTCGTCCCAACAATCCCTCCCTCCATGACGAAGTGCTGAAAACAGCAGACATGACTGAAAACCATCAGTGTCACAGTACTGCTGCGCCATGTAGAAGCAAGCTAAATCCATCTCATCACTGCTTAGCCATGTGTGGGGATCCAGAATGCTAATCAGCTGATCATGGTGAATGGATACTGGACGTGACAATCTGGCTGGTGGAATTATTTCTTTTGGGCAGTGAACTCCCCAGATTGGCCCAAGGGTTTCTGTCTTTCCTCCTATTTTCATTCCTGTTCTTTTCTGTGAGACAAAATGTGACACAAAAAGGTTATATGCCATGTCAATCATTAACAAGTAATGAATTGAATTCAACAGTACTTTCCCTAATTCAATATTAAGTCCTGTTTTATTGCATTTTGATTTAATTAACCAAACAATACTTGTACATTATTTAAAATGTAAAGAACTTCAGAAATATGGGTAATCATTAATTATAGGCAAAACTCATTATTGCCTATAATCATTATTAACACAATTCACATACTATTCACAAGATTACATAAATACCTGATTTAGAACAGTGCCTTTTTTGTGTTGGTTATGGGTTTCTCTCTCACAACCCATTTAGGAGTGGCTAGCTCATGAGATGGAGTAGATGTCACATGATGAGTCTGTTATAGTGTTAGGGCATCACATCATATTTGTCATGTTTGATATTCTCTTTTTATTCTTCCATTCATTTCAAAAGTATTTTAAAGACACCTCTGGAGACCCAAGCATTATCTTCTTATATGATATTCATAATATTTGCAATATTTTATTTTGGATTTCACTCATGGACAAGGAAGTAACGGTTGGTCTATTCTGCTCTTTTTAATTCACAATGAAACAGATCAATAGAACATCAATAGAATCAAATAGAAATAGACTGAAAATTGCTGAAAAAAACCCACACATTATCTATAAAATATTAATATGAAATAAGATATGTAGAACTGCACCTGTACTGTTTCCGCCTTTTTGTAAACAAGGTCCTGATCTTTGTGGTTATCAGCTGGCATTGGCGTGTTTGACCCAGTGCCATTGGTAATAGAAGACTTAAGAAATAAGAAAAGAAAAATAACAATGATTTTTCTCATTCTGCTTTATAATCCTACTTTATAATTTTAAAGTAAGATGCAGTTTAATGTGCCTCTAGGAATTAATGCAGGTACTCACAGACAGCTTTGACATTTGTTTCAATTTGAAGGGAAATGGTGTCCTTATAGGGGTGGCATAGACTCCCCTCTTGTTTCTTCTTCTTGGCTTCCACTTGTCTCTCTCTATCCTGTGCTCCTAGAAAATGAAATAGTTTGATTTAGTGATATTGTGGATTTATGGAGATTTTAATTTATAGGTATTATTAACCGTCCTCATGACACATAATTTATATATCTTGACCATTTTTCTTTAATATATTTTTATTAATACATATTTTTTATATATATTTTTAACAAACCTTCCTTGTGGTATATTCTGCATCCGCAAATTCTCTTAAAAGGACAATATGAGTGTCCTGATAAGTCATAAAGAAGACATCAAGTCTAGTCAGTCGTCGTCTCTGGAATCGAATTTTCTTGAGATCCCACTGATGGCAATATAGTGGAGTAATTTGATATATATATATTTGTGTATTTTATAGAGCCCCAAATAGTGAATAAAAGCAACCAAATCCCCATTTAACATGATTTTGCCATCATATTATTCCAAAATGCTACAGTAAAAACACTTGTAAATGACAGCATTGATACACTAGGAAGACTTGTTCAAGAATATGGTGGATGAATTTGATAACAATTTGATATGTGTATGTAATAGAGCCCCAAATAGTGAAAATAAGCAACCAAATCGTCATGTATCAGGAGTTTGCCATCATGTTATTCCAAAATGCTACAGTAAAAGCACTTGTAAATCACAGGAATAGCGCTCCTAGTGAAAATAAGCAACCAAATCGCCATTTAGCAGGCTTTTGCCAGCTTCTTATTTGAGTTTGGTATCATGACTTAAAATGCCCAACAGTTAAAATAACTGAAAAGTAAATTATGAGCATTTTTAGATAGATTTCATTAAGGTTCAGAACATCAATTCATGGGTTTTCAACATCTGCGCTTAGATTTAATCCTGCGTCGTTTTCCAAAGCGCTACCGTAATGCGCGTAAGTGAGTTTTCAGTGTCGGCGACCGAGCTTTTGCGAAGTGCAGATGGCGTGACCGCACTCATGAAACAGTGTTGCAGTGTACTGACCAGATATTTAATTACAGGAGATTTCTGAGAATATTTCAGATCTCATAGGGGAAGTGGGAGGGTAAGGGAGGGTAGAGGGAGGGGAGATGGGAGAGGAGAGGGAGGGGAGGTGGGAGGGTAAGGGAGGGTAGGTGGGAGGGTAAGGGAAGGTAGAGGGAGGAGAGATGGGAGAGGAGAGGGAGGGTAAGGGAATGTAGAGGGAGGGGAGATCTGAACGTTGAGACACGAAGGAGGTTGTTGTGGCCCTGATTTATATTATGAAGTGTGAAACGTCACTGAAACTAGTCCGGTGAGTCTGGACAGCGTTGGCGTCAGCTGAGCATTGGTGACACCAGACACACTCTTATACTCTCAACATCTAACATGTAGCGGTATTTACTAAATAATCTACTTTTTCTAAATGGAAATAGTAAGAACGAACATGGGTTATAAAGCTCCCATTCGCGATTACGTCTGGACACTCGTCGTGCTGCTCGGCGTCCTCTACGCATCTGCGGGTAAGACGGACTTGAGTTTTCAGTAGAAACCTGGGGCGCATTAGCAGATCAGGCTCGTGGGTGTGTTGTAATAGTTTTGTAAACAAGGGTATTCCTGACTATTTTAAGCGATCGTCTCGTATTTTTATTATGGCATTGTTCATGCATTGATGTATAGTTTATGTGTAACTGCAACCCTGGCAAATTGTGCAGAAATGCCCACAGAGCAGAATGTGAAAAACAATAACTTAATGTTTTACGTTGAATAAATACGTTCTAGGCAATTTCCGGTCAGATTAAATTTAGTTGCAAGTCCAGGGCTGCGAGCGCACGGCTGTTTAAAGGTTCTCGTGTTGGCGGCAGCATCCTGCACGCGACCGAGCTCCCGGCGAAAACATCCTGAACGGGAGCTGGAACACAGCACGACGACGGACCGGTCGGATTACCGCTTTGAAAACGAAACGATTTATGCGGGTATCTTGAATATTTTTTGGCTAGGACGGTTGAAAAAGCTAACGGCATGATTTGTGCGTTTTAATGACAACAATGTGAGTGAAACATTAACTAATTAAATCAGAGTTTGATACAGGAAGTCTGATTTAATTTGTTTTTAATTTAATTTAATTTAATTTAACTTCACTGGACACCGCAAACTAAAGCTCGTGCACAAACACTATTATTTGAGGAGCTGTGGTGTAGATACGCACTTTTACTACATTCAAAAATACTTTACTTGATTTAAATAATTTACTTGTATCATTAAACATAATTACTACATCAACACTGAACATTTTTTTTTACGTTTGCCTGAAGTTTATAATAGGTATTGACTACCAGAAATAACAGGGTATTGCAATGCTGCAAATATTCAGGGCTGGGGTTTCTCCACGACAGAACAATTCCACTGCCAACTGAGAGGTCTTTAATTATGGTCTATAATGCCATAATTCTACTATACCAGTTTTTAATAAATCTACATTAAGTCGTTGTATGTTTACTACAAGGATGTTTAATGCCTATTTAATTCTAAAACTGTGGTTTCCTATTTATCTTAATTTTCTCATAATGCCAAAACAATTCTGCCACCCAAGAGTGGGTACACATTTAGGCAAATGAACACACTGTCAACTGAATTAGGGTATCTATTTCTCAGAAATCTCCCCTAATGCCTAAAGAAATTCCACTACTCCATAGGAGAATTAACCACTGTCTCCAATGTAGATTTGGGCTGATTTCACTGTATAATTTCCCAGGAATCATAAATGAAAATTTATCTAGAAATATCTAGAATCATCAATAGAGCCTAAAGGGCGCAGAAAGGTATGATACTCTTCCCAGCCAGTAACGCCCACTGCTAATCAAGAGAGGCAACCCATCTCTATCAATACTACAAGTTTGGTTTTATTGTACTATTTTAAGGATTTAAAGTACTATTTTAAAGTACTTATAGTACTTTTTTTTTAAGTACTATAAGTACTATTTTTATTAGACCTAGTTATCAAAAAATGTTGACTTCATAATTTAAGCTGACTTGAATCTTGATTTTGTGTTCCTTTGATTTAATTCTTTTCTATCAGTTTTACCATTTCATGTAGGGGAGACCGAGTATGGTTGTAACATGGGGAGAATTGTAACACCATCAGTTCCACCGATCACGGATAAGATAGGAGACATGATCATTCCAGTGTTTACCCAATTCCTCCCTGATACCACATGGTGAATGTCAAGGCTGAAAACAGACACATGCAGATTCCATTGACTGATTTTGAGGTGAGAAAGTAAATTTTTGAATCAAGACGGAGGCAATGGCTGTACGTCATGCTCTTTATTATCCATGACACATATGAGGTGAGAACAAAAACAGAAGCCAAGCTCACGAAGAGCAGAGAACTATCACAACAAAAGGGTAAACAAAGAACTCCTCTCTTGAGATGTGCAACTCGCGAAGGAAGCGCATATTCCTCAGGAATGTTCTGCACTGGACTGCGCGACCTGTGGGAACATAAAGGAAGCACACCAACCATGCACAGGTGTTAGTAATTGGGTGATTGTGAGCGTGGTAGTGGCCTAGTGCTAGGGGGAGTGTGACGTGTCCGTGCGCAAGTGGGTACACGCACCCTCTGGTGGCCTCCCGGCCGACCCACCGTGACAGAGCCTCCCCCCAAGGACCTCTCAGCCGAAGAACCCTCGGTCTTCCAGGGCCCCAAGGCGCAGGACGGTCAGGATGAGCCCGGTGGAAGGAGGCGACAAGGGAGGGTTCCAGCACCTGGGAGGCCGGAACCCAACTGCGCTCCTCAGGCCCATAGCCTACCCAGTCCACTAAATACTGGAGCCCCTTACCTCTGCGCCTGGAGTCCATCAGCCGGTGTACATGATACGCTGGTCCATCCGGAAGTTGCAGAGGTGAGTCCATGCAGTGTCATCTTCGCTTAAGGGTCCTTCCCGCAGGGGTTTTAGCGCAGACACGTGGAAAGCTCGTGAGACACGACGATCCCCTGGCAGGCTGATCCTGTATGTCTCCGGGTTAAGGCGTCGTGTGATGACATACGGACCTGTGTAGCGATCCTGCAGCTTACATCTTGGGCCTAGTCTTCCATCACCAGTGGAGACCCATACCTTGTCTCCGACCTGGTAGGAGGGCGCTTCACTCCTCCCACAGTCCGCCTTTTGCTTTAAGGGTTGGATGGCCTCCTTGAGCCGGAGGTGGGTGTCTGCTCACACCCTCTCACTCCTCCTGCACCACTCCTCAATGGCGGGCTGATCTGACGCGGGGGCATTCCACGGGTACAAGGAAGGCTGTCCTTGCACGAGGGAGTACTGAGCATACTCAGCCCAGGGGAGCAGGGAGCACCAGGTGTCTGGGTGTGTGCTGCAGTATGCTCTCAGGAATCTCCCCAGCTCTTGGTTTGTTCTCTCCACCTGCCCATTAGCCTGTGGATGGTAACCAGACGTGAGGCTCACTGTGATGTTAAGTTTCGAGAGAAACTCCCGCCATACACGCGAGGTGAACTGTGGCTGTTTAATGCCTATTTAATTCTAAAACTGTGGTTTCCTATTTATCTTAATTTTCTCATAATGCCAAAACAATTCTGCCACCCAAGAGTGGGTACACATTTAGGCAAATGAACACACTGTCAACTGAATTAGGGTATCTATTTCTCAGAAATCTCCCCTAATGCCTAAAGAAATTCCACTACTCCATAGGAGAATTAACCACTGTCTCCAATGTAGATTTGGGCTGATTTCACTGTATAATTTCCCATCAATCATAAATGAAAATTTATCTAGAAATATCTAGAATCATCAATAGAGCCTAAAGGGCACAGAAAGGTATGATACTCTTCCCAGCCAGTAACGCCCACTGCTAATCAAGAGAGGCAACCCATCTCTATCAATACTACAAGTTTGGTTTTATTGTACTATTTTAAGGATTTAAAGTACTATTTTAAAGTACTTATAGTACTTTTTTTTAAGTACTATAAGTACTATTTTTATTAGACCTAGTTATCAAAAAATGTTGACTTCATAATTTAAGCTGACTTGAATCTTGATTTTGTGTTCCTTTGATTTAATTCTTTTCTATCAGTTTTACCATTTCATGTAGGGGAGACCGGGTATGGTTGTAACATGGGGAGAATTGTAACACCATCAGTTCCACCGATCACGGATAAGATAGGAGACATGATCATTCCAGTGTTTACCCAATTCCTCCCTGATACCACATGGTGAATGTCAAGGCTGAAAACAGACACATGCAGATTCCATTGACTGATTTTGAGGTGAGAAAGTAAATTTTTGAATCAAGATGGAGGCAATGGCTGTACGTCATGCTCTTTATTATCCATGACACATATGAGGTGAGAACAAAAACAGAAGCCAAGCTCACGAAGAGCAGAGAACTATCACAACAAAAGGGTAAACAAAGAACTCCTCTCTTGAGATGTGCAACTCGCAAAGGTAGCGCATAGTCCTCAGGAATGTTCTGCACTGGACTGCGCGACCTGTGGGAACATAAAGGAAGCACACCAACCATGCACAGGTGTTAGTAATTGGGTGATTGTGAGCGTGGTAGTGGCCTAGTGCTAGGGGGAGTGTGACGTGTCCGTGCGCGAGTGGGTACACGCACCCTCTGGTGGCCTCCCGGCCGACCCACCGTGACAGAGCCTCCCCCCAGGGACCTCTCAGCCGAAGAACCCACAGTCTTCCAGGGCCCCAAGGCGCAGGACGGTCAGGATGAGCCCGGTGGAAGGAGGCGACAAGGGAGGGTTCCAGCACCTGGGAGGCCGGAACCCAACTGCGCTCCTCAGGCCCATAGCCTACCCAGTCCACTAAATACTGGAGCCCCTTACCTCTGCGCCTGGAGTCCATCAGCCGGTGTACATGATACGCTGGTCCATCTGGAAGTTGCAGAGGTGAGGGCGGCCATGCGGTGTCATCTTCGCTTAAGGGTCCCTCCCGCAGGGGTTTTAGCGCAGACACGTGGAAAGCTCGTGAGACACAACGATCCCCTGGCAGGCTGATCCTGTATGTCTCCGGGTTAAGGCGTCGTGTGATGACATACGGACCTGTGTAGCGATCCTGCAGCTTACATCTTGGGCCTAGTCTTCCATCACCAGTGGAGACCCATACCTTGTCTCCGACCTGGTAGGAGGGCGCTTCACTCCTCCTACAGTCCGCCTTTTGCTTTAAGGGTTGGATGGCCTCCTTGAGCCGGAGGTGGGTGTCTGCCCACACCCTCTCACTCCTCCTGCACCACTCCTCAATGGCGGGCTGATCTGTCGCGGGGGCATTCCACGGGTACAAGGAAGGCTGTCCTTGCACGAGGGAGTACTGAGCATACTCAGCCCAGGGGAGCAGGGAGCACCAGGTGTCTGGGTGTGTGCTGCAGTATGCTCTCAGGAATCTCCCCAGCTCTTGGTTTGTTCTCTCCACCTGCCCATTAGCCTGTGGATGGTAACCAGACGTGAGGCTCACTGTGATGTTAAGTTTCGAGAGAAACTCCCGCCATACACGCGAGGTGAACTGTGGCTCTCTGTCCGGGGCAGGTCGAATTGTTGGAACACGTGCCGGAACAGCAACTCTGCAGTCTCCCACGTGGTAGGCAGGCCGGGCAGGAGCACTCGAGAAGCGATGTATGACGGTGTTGCCCTCTGAAGATGGGAGATCGGTCACAAAATCCAGAGCTATGTGTGTCCAAGGCTGCGCCGGTACAGGCAGAGGGAGTAGCTTACCTGCAGGTTACTTTGCTTTGCGTGCAGTCAGGGCAGGAGGCTACATGCGACAGCACGTCGTGGTGCAGCCCGGGCCACCAGTATCGGGCGCTCAGCAGCTGGGCAGTCTTTGTTGTTCCCGGATGCCCCGTGCCTACTGACGTGTGTGCCCAGCTGATCAGTGCAGTACGCTGGGCTGGAGGCACATACTTTCGGTGAGGTGGACATCTAGGGTGCGGGTTGGCGGCGGCGATGGCTTTGTCTATCTCCTAATCCACCGCACCCACGAAACAGTTGGAAGATAAAACCGGTTCATCGCTGGTAGAATCCACACTCCCGGGAAACAAGTGGGACAGAGCATCCGCTCACGTGTTCTTTGAACCGGGCTGGTACATCACCTGAAACTTGAAGCGCGAAAAGAATAGTGACCATCTCACCTGGCGTGCGTTCATGCTCTTTGTGCTCTTTAAATATTCCAGGTTTTTGTGATCTGTGATTACTGTAAAGGGGTGTTTAGCTCCTTCTAGCCAGTGCCTCCATTCCTCAAAGGCTAGCCGCATCGCTAGTAACTCCCTGTCACCGACTCTGTAATTACATTCCGCCGCTGTCAGCTTCTTGGAGTAGAATGCTATAGGACGTAGCGAGCCATGCTTCTTGAAGCGCTGTGACAACACAGCTCCTACTCTGACGTTAGAAGCATCAACCTCGACAATGAACGGACGTTTGGGATCAGGCTGCTGTAAAACGGGAGCTGTAACAAAAACCTGTTTAATGTTCTCAAACGCCTTTGCAGTGGCCTCAGTCCATTTAAGGTTTTTAGCTCCCCCGCGTAATAAGTCAGTCAGAGGTCTGTCCCGCTATCAGGCTAAAGGAACGGATGACCGCCTGTAAAAGTTTGCAAAGCCGATGAACCTCTGCAGCTCGCGCCGTGTGTGAGGCTGCGACCATCCAACCACCGCCTCAACCTTGCCCGGTTGCATGTGTACGGAACCCAGCCTAATGGTGTAACCTAGGAAGTTCACTGCCCGTAGGTGGAACTTGCACTTCTCTAGCTTACAATACAGATGATTGCGCAAGAGTGTGCCCAGGACTGCTTGTACATCCTGCACATGTTGATCCAGGGTGTTTGAATAAATGAGGATGTCATTGATATAGGCGATGACGTATCTATTCAAGTACTCCCTTAGAACCTCATTAATGAACGCCTGAAAGAACGACGGGGCGGAAGCCAAGCCATAAGGCAGGACCCGGTACTCGTATTGCCCAGTGGTGGTACTGAATGCCGTCTTCCACTCATCCCCTTTGCGGATGCGAATGAGGTTATAGGCACTGCGTAGATCCAGTTTAGTAAACCAATTCGCTGACCTCAACTGCTCTAGTGCCGAAGGCACTAAGGGCAGTGGGTAGGAATAGTCAACTAAGAGGGAATTGAGCCCTCAATAATCTACGCGTGGCCTCAAACCCCCGTCTTTCTTCTTTAGGAAGAAGACGCTGGCCGAGGCGGGTGAGGTAGAGGGAGTGCTGTAACCCTGAGCTAGAGCCTCTTTAATATACTGGGGGGGATGACACTTTTTCAATATGCAAATGACATGGCTCTGGTGGCCTCAGTAATAATAATAATAATCATCTTTATTTGTATAGCACCTTTCATACATACATGCAACTCATGCAAGTGCTTTATGAATGAATGAATGTTTCAATTTATATAGCGCATTTTCAGGATACCCAAGGTGCTTTATAATTGTTAACACAGCTACGTCTCAGACAAACAATCACACACCGGCTTTACAGAATAAATAAAAAGAAACAAAGATAAGACAAAAAAAAGAAAATGTTAAAAGAAATTAAAGATAAAAAGGAAAAAAATCATAATAATGACAAATTATAAAATAATAATAATAACGTAAGAAAAATAAATATTACAATAAGATGAAATGTAACAAATAAAATAATGTTAAAAAAAGTAAAGTAAATAAGATAATAATCGGGAAAACTATTTAAAATAATTAGAACAGAGTTAGCTACGCACACAGAGTGCGACCTTCACTCTCACTGGTTTTCTGCGAACTGTGTGCTCGTCAGCTTGACTCCCAGCCGAGGGTGAAACTCCCAATCACTCAGTTACCCTGCCTGGTAACCACCAATGGTGCCACCTGTATACCCCCCTGTGGAGTTCGACCGCCAAACCTCTCGACTCTTGTTGAGTTAGATCCCCTGATCCTGACAGTTCCCTATGAACTGCGTCTGGCGTTGCCTGTGTATACACGTACCAGGAGAGAAGTCACAACCTCTGCAATAAGTTTCTTACTCACACAGAGCGTGACCTTCACTCTCACTGATTTTCTGCGAACTGTGTGCTCGTCAGCCCACAGTTATGCACGGCCACCTGGTGCTTGACTCCCAGCCGAGGGTGAAACTCCCAATCACTCAGTTACCCTGCCTGGTAACCACACTGTAAAAAACAGAACTTAAAATTGCACCATAAACTATAACAAAGTAATTGGATCAGCATACTTTATTGAGTTTCTTGTTAAAAGTTGATCTGACCTTACAACCTGCTGTCACATCCAGCCCCTCCCTCCTCCCTGGTCCTGCCCAGTTTCCCCGTTCCCAGGATTTCTCCCTCTGTCTGTCACGTCCCTGTCTTTAGTGCCTGCACCTGAGTCTCGTTACACTCCTGTTTCTGTGTATATAATCCCTGTGGTGTTTCACTCCCGTGTCGGTCATTGTTTGTTCGTATCTGTACGTAAGCCTTCCTTTGCCCTCCTGCTCTTTCGTGTTCCCTGTTCATAGGTTTTCCTGTTTCTTGTTTCTAGTGTTCTATGTTCCTGGTTAGTGTAGATTCTCTTGTTGCCTTTTAGATCCGCTGCGTGTGTCTCATTTGTCTTATTTCTATTGTTGGTTTCCCTGTCGCTCGTTTATTCTAGTTTGCTTAGTCTCTTTATGTTTAACCCGTCGTGTTCTGTTATAGTTCCCCCTTCGTCGTGTTTAGTGGTAGTCTGATCTGTTCTATCGTCAACTGTCAGGTTTTGTTACTCTCTCTCCCCTTCATCGTTATGGTTCTCCCCATTTCGTTCATGTAGTTTGCGTAATGTTCATGTTGCTTGGTAATGTACCTATGTCTGTTAACTTTGCTTGGTTGTCTCGTGATTTCGTTCTATGGTTTTAGCATTTCATTGTATAGTATGGTTCCTATTTGTATTCTATGGTTCAGTCTCGTGTGTTGTCGCTCCCCTTTTAATAAATACCCTGATCTCTGCATTTGCGTCACTCCCGTTGTTCCGAAACGTAACACCTGCATTGTCAAAATATACAAATTGTAGTTGAACCCTAGTTAAGGCCAGGCCAACTCCTCTGCGCATGCTCAATTTGACTCCTTAGTTGAGATCGGGGCGGGGTTTGCGATTTCTGCCAGAATTGGACTCCGGACATCTTGAAATGGATTTCACCTTTGGCAAGCAGCGACCTACGCTACTCTGAACTGAATATTAACATCCAAATGTGTTTTGTCATTTGTCCTATATGACCCAACT
This sequence comes from Brachyhypopomus gauderio, assembly GCF_052324685.1. Classification (NCBI taxonomy): domain Eukaryota; kingdom Metazoa; phylum Chordata; class Actinopteri; order Gymnotiformes; family Hypopomidae; genus Brachyhypopomus; species Brachyhypopomus gauderio. Next base: position 14,986,470 of record NC_135225.1, on the reverse strand, counting down.
TCAGTTAGCTATTCTTAGTATTGAATTTAGAGATTTATGTACATGTGAAATATACATTATATGAACAAGATATTGTAGCGTCGGGCCAAGGGTGGGTGCAAGAGGGTGAGTCCCAGCCTTGTTCGGGTGAAGCTGATCAGGTTTAAAAAGCTCAGGACACCTCCAAAATATGTTGAAATTGTCAATGAAGTTTACCTTCCGATGTGCACAGGCTGTAGTGAGCCAGCTGTTTAGTGCCAGCAGTCTGGTAAAGGTGACCACTGCCTCGATGTGCAGTTGGTATCGGTCCAGAAATGAACACTTCAGACTGGGAACACTCCAGAATGTTGAGCAGATGGTTAAAATCCTGTTTCAGAATCTCAGACTGTTATTTGTACATCGCTAGAGCTGACATGTACAATCAGCCTTCCTGTAGCTGGATGATCATGCAATATGCGTGGAATCATGGGTATCACTTCACAGACATTAACACGAGGAAAGCAAAAGGCCTTAATACTGTTGCTCCATACATCTCTGTCCCCAATCAGCAGAGTTTTGGGCTGTGGCGGTGTTCCTTGTCTCCTTTCACCATTAATGCCTCGGCGGTCAACATGTTTAACATCCCGATGGCCAACATGGTTAGCATCCCGATGGCCAACATGGTTAGCATCCCGATGGCCAACATGGTTAGCATCCCGATGGCTAACATGTAAGTAAGTAAAATTTATTTATATAGCACTTATCTTAGACAGCAGTCACAAAGTGCTTTACACAAAACAGTTCATAAAACAATAAAACAAACAGCAAGACAATAAAGTGAAATATAATTAACAGTAAATTAAGTAAATAATTTTATACACTCAGAGCATGAGCCATAATCGTGGAAGCATGAGCCATAATCGAAACTAAATCAAAAGCACCAGGCACACAAGGCTCAAATATCCGAATTAAGATTCCAAAATGCAAAATTGATACCCAAGAAGTTCTGGCAGGTATTTCACAGCTGGGAACAATATCAGCCCCTGACAAAACAGTGCACAAAAACTACTCACTCACAAGGTTGAGGCGCAAAAAACACTCACTTGCAGTGTCGGCTGTCGGAATGTCAAAAATGCTAAATTATCCTTTATAGATGAATTTTAAAAAGCTGTCTCGGTACTAGCAGACAATCAGCGCTTTGAGCCCAACGTTTAAAGATTTTCACCTGGAACTGAACATATCTAAAACGAAATAATTGTGCTGTGGAAATGGAGGAGCCAGTGAGGTAACCACATCCCCAGGCCAGTCTCCTAAAGAATTTGTCTTCAGACAGACAATAAAGACTTCTTATCTTATCTCTAGTGACGTACCGGGTGACCGTGCCGCAGGAGGTGGTGATAGCAGTCAGAGGTCGTGCGGTGCTTCTGGGCTGCGAGTTCACCCCTGACCCCGAGGTCGCCCCTGACTTCCCCAGCCTGGTTGTCACCTGGCAACGGACAGAAAACTCCCAGGTAGTCCACAGCTTCTACTATGGACGGGACCAGTTGGACCGCCAGGCTGCGACTTATCAGAACCGCACAACGCTGTTCACGTCAGAGCTGGTGAGGGGGAATGCGTCACTCCTGCTCTGGGAGGTGGGCTTGGAGGACACTGGCGGATACCTCTGTGTGGTCAGCACCAAAGGCGGGACAGACCGGGCAGAACTCAAGCTGCAGTACGCAGGTACACAGCCCTCCTGCCCTCACGGCACGTAGCTGTGCTAGTGCTGGGTGGTATGACCAAAATTCCATATCACTGTATTTTTCAAAATTATATTGGTTTCACGGTATTTGACGGTTTTCCCCATGCATGATGTGTTAACTGCATTGATTACGAAAAGAATTACTGCAGTACAGTGGTTAAGAGTACCCTATTCCACTGTTAGAACAATGTCTCCACCTAAGTATTACATGTAATACAGATTTGCATGGCCTCACATTATCAGTTTTCAAATGGTAGCACTAAAGTCTATATGAATGAATCATATAGCATGACAGTTGCAGTAAAAATACAAAACCTTTTATTTTTTATCTCTTTTAATGTGATAAAAAGTGAATTATTTCTAATCATTTCGACCATATGTGTATTTGTATAAATATGTAACTTAATTAAGCTGAAAGTGCTGGAAAATATTGAAAATGGACCTTGAAAGTGCCATACATGTGCTTGAATTCCACCTTGTAAAGGTGGATGAACCCTGCAAACACAACGCTGAAGAGCGGAACGCGACCTCGACACGCCACAGCGGAGCCCCCGCGATTGCTACCCGTAATTTCCGGACTATAAGCTGCTACTTATTCCCTCATGCTTTGAACCATGGGCTTATATTGAGGTGCGGCTTTTCTGTAGATTTTTCTTCACCCGTCAGGACTGGAACAGAAACTTAATCAGGTGGTAGGTCAATGTTGTAAATCAAAGAACAAAGTGCTCAATTTCATTTAGCACATGCAAGCAGCAGGCACGACGGAGAAGATTTTTCAAACCAACATGTATTGTGCCGAATTCCAAGTCCCCTGGTTTGAACAAGCATAAAGACACTAAAGATGATATTCGGGAGTTACAGTGACTATAGTTCATTGAGCACTCTAGTTTTGTCCTAACTAGATATTTAGACACAATACTGCTGTAATACTGCGAAGTCCTGGTTAGAGGTAAACTTTGGTATAGCCAGTCTGTACTTTATTTAAAATAATTAACACCCTTGAGCCAGTGTGTCTTTGGACATAGATAATGCCGTTTGCTGTGATGGATAATTAAAGTCTAGCTCTTATTTATGCATCAAAACGTAAATCGACAATATAATCTGTAGCATCTTAAACGAGATAAATGAGGGGATTCAGAATTTGCACAACACCGGCTGAAAGAAACGGATCAGTTCAGTTAAATGTATTCAGTTCAGCAGATATGTGCGGCTTTTAGCCCAGTACGGCTTATACAACATTTTCCATAAAAAAAAAACTTTGTAGGTGCAGCTTATATTGAGGTGCGCTGTATAGTGGGGAAAATACGGTACTTCCTGACAACAGACACGGCTCCTTTCTTTGGCTAAAGTTCTTTTAATTCAATGTTTGGTAGAATTTCTGTTTCAGAACGTCCCTCGTTAAGCAAGCTAGATTTGCATGTGTGCTTAGCGGCGCAGCAATAAAAAGCGTCCCTTGAGAAACAGTTAACGAACGCACTGCGTTCTGGACACGTGAAGATTATTTCAACCGGTGTGGCCGGTTTATGAAAAATTCTTATGATAACAAAAATAAACACCGGTTTTCAGTGCAAACCGGTATACCGCCCAGCACTAAGCTGTGCAAATGGCGAAGTACTGCTGGGCAAATGTTACAACTTGAGATTTCATGATCATTCTTGTGTTCTCACTGTTTTGTTGTGTGGCGAATTGTGTTGGTGTAGTTGTAGGTTTTGTTTATGTAGTTGCAGGCTGGCTTGGTGTAGTTGTGTTTGCATGACTGTTTTCTCTCTTTTGTGGAGCTTTTTACACGGAGCCCCGGTTGAGCATCAATGTCCACTCCACCAACGTGACGATGCGCTATGAGGCAGAAGGCTTTCCCGAGCCGGATGTGCGCTGGGTGGGTGAGGGAGGAGACGACCTGCAGCACCACGAGGAGATCTCCTCCAGGGAACTGGGGCTCTTCCACCTGATGAGCAGCTACATAGCTGATGGCCACTCTGTCAATGTCACCTTTATTCTAGAGAACCAACTTCTAAATCAGGATCTGAGGAGGCCTGTGAACTTCAACTTCAGTTATACAGGTGAGATGTTTGCACACTTACCAGTGAGCTTCATGTTTCTGCTGTTCCTCGTTCACAACAAAATTCACTGCTGGGTGTTTCACAGAAGGTTCGAGGTTCTCCAGGTTTCTTAGCCTGACTGTCACAGGGAGGTTCCTGTCACTGACGTCTTTCTCATTAAGAGCCTGGTTGCTTTGTGGAAGCATTTGTTGTAAAATGTAAAATACCAGCAAATAAAAAGCTTTAAATCTTGTAAACCCTCCGATGCTTTGTGGCAGACATATATATTATACACTATATTGAAGAAAGTATTAGCTCACCTTCCTTGACTCACATATGAGCTTAAGTGACTTTCCATTCCCAGTCCATAGGGTTCAATATGATGTTGGTCCACCCTTTGCAGCTAGAACAACTTCACCTCTTCTGGGAAGGCTGTCCACAAGGTTTAGAAATGTGTTTATGGGGATTTTTGACCATTCTTCCAGAAGCACATTTGTGAGGTCACATACTGATGTTGGACGAGAAGGTCTGGCTCTCAGTCTCCACTCTAATTCATCCCAAAGGTGTTCTATCGGGTTGAGGTCAGGACTCAGGCCAGTCAAGTTCATCCACATCAGACTCTTCCATCCATGTCTTTATGGACCTTGCTTTGTGCACAGGGTCACGGTCATATTTTGGAAAAGAAAGGGGTCAAACCAGGGGTGCCCAATACGTCGATCGTGATCGGAAGTGTGGGTCGATCGCATGACATTAAAAAGTAGTGGATGAATGACAGGCTATTATCGTCCATTTGCACTGACAGTTGTATTTTGATTGACATACATGGTACCCAATCTGACACATGCCAACAACTCCCCCCCCCTAAAAAATAGCTAAAAAATAAATAGGTAGATAATTTTGACTTGGTCATCTTATAAGTAGCTCGCAAGCTGAAAAGTTGTGGGCACCCCTGGGTCAAACTGTTCCCACAAAGATGGGGAAAATGTCTTGGTATGCTGAAGCATTGGAACTAAGGAGCCAAGCCCAGCTCCTGCAAAACAACCCCACACCATAATCAAACTTTACATCACAAGTTGGTGACCTCTTCGCACTTTGCATGTGATAGTGAATCAGGTGGAGAGGCTATGGAACTCATCACAGCTGCACTCTATTCAGCAACCTTTCTACATTCCATCCATGCCCCAGTAAACCCAGTGAACCCAGTGAATCCAGTGACCTCCCAGTGAACTGCCATGCTAGGTCTGGTGGGCAGAGACAATCCTGCACTGAGAGGGTAATCTGTGGCTTTTCAACAATAGTGCTACTGTACAATATACAAGATGAAGTGGCCTTGAGTGAACACATCGCTGCATTAGCAAAAAGCCTCACAGCACTCGGTAGCCTCAGGTATTCCTACTACAGCTTGATGAGAGGAAACACTGAGATGAGGTGGCAACAACTAAATATGCTGTACATTTTGTATCAAAATGTCACCACCTAGAGACATATTAAGGGAGACATATTGTTCGTATGTTTATAGGGTATAGAGTATAGGATATACAGTCCCTGACATAAGTTCTGTCGCTTATCCATGTTGTGGAAACAAAAGCTTATAACCTGACTTTAAATTCATCGATTGGTTTTAGAAATGACTCATATGAAAGCTGAAACCCTCCCAAATATTCCTGATGACTTCATCAATAAATTGTAAGAAATCATTGTCGAACCGCATGGATGCGGTCCTTCAAGCTCGTGGAAGTCACACAAAATATTAAATATGGCTCTAAAAGCACCACAACGTCATTCACCAGTGTTATGAAGCATATATTTGTATATGAAGTGAATTACTTTATTGATTTTCACCTTAATTTCTGTGGGCAACAAAACTTTTGTCTTGCCAAAATCTGACCTTTCTGTGTTCATTAAATGATCAATATTTCTGCAGTAAAGCAAATTTAGTTTGAAACCCCTGATCTAAGGTGTAATGTTGGTCTAACCCCTCTCTTCTCTAAGGTGTAATGTTGATCTAACCCCTCTCCTCTCTGTTGTGTTCCAGGTGCCTCCTGTGATGAAGTATCCGCACTTACAGCAGTCGCTGTGATTTGTCCTCTCTTGTGCATTGCTGTACTTGTAGTTTGGTGGTATTGCAAGAAGAAGTGAACTAGGTCTGCAGCTATCGATTATTTTAGTAATCGAGTACTCCAATGAAAAATCAATTCTCTTAATCGCATAAAACACATTTGCTTGGTTAAAGAGAAATAAAAAATACACAAGACACTTATAATAATGATGAATGACCAATTGGTTTCCTTTTTTATACAAGTTATATTTTTACATTTACAACATACATTTCCAAATTGCAAACACAAATAGAAATCAATACCACAAGTAAAAAATAAATTATTTTCAACTTAGGATTTCATGTAAATAACAAAACTGTAGGGCATTAATCAATAAAAGACATAAAACATTGGCGTTGTGCATCTTAGCTTCTGAACATCTGTAGATGTTCTGTCTTTTCCTATTGCCCTTTTCTTCTCATATGTTGTCGCTCTTTTCCCTCGGCACTTCCATATTGCTGTTGTCATATTCCTGCTTCTCAACTAAAATCCTCCTCCTCATGTGCGTGGGTAATGCAAGCGTGCTGTGCCACATTAAAAGTAGTTAGTGCGAAATACCATGTTCTGAGTTTTAAAATTCAATGATTCCTTGAGGCACAGAAAATTACTTGATAATTTTTTGTATGCACTTAGGGTTAATTATGTTAACTGCTAAAAATGCTTTATGATTACACCTTTCTGGTATTCTCCATTTTGATCTTTCCCATATGAAAGCTCAGTTTTAAGGTCTTTATCTGTCTACCTCAGAATCACAAAGATGGCAAGCTTTTCTTGATACCTGTAACTATGGTTAGAGTTAACTTTATCCCCATACCTGTACTAGTGTTAGGGTTGAACCTTTCTTCATACCTGTACTGCTGTTTTGGTGATTCAGATTCAGATCTGATTCATTTTGATAAATACTTTTAAAGATTAAACTGTTGAAATATTTAGAATCGAGAAAAAAATGTCTGATTATTAAAAATAGGGTTTGATAACATTTTGTAGAACAATATATTCCAAATAATTTTGTAATATTCATTTGTTAAATTATTTTCTAATATCATTCTCTAATATGCTTTTGGTTGAAGTTCTGAAGGTGATTGTGAATGTTATGTGAATGTTAACAGTGATGAATAAACTTTTTCCTAATAGTATGTTGTGACTCTATGCAACGCAGCTCACGCTGCAGAGCTTGGAGGCGGATACAATCTCGGAGGAGAGCGAGATTTATTAAGGGAAACTCCATAATCAAGGTCGCTTAAACAGGCATGGGTCATAACGGTAGAGCCATCCGAGTAAGACAGATACATCGGCATGATCAGACACACAAGGAGAACCAACAGGGCAATGGGGAGAACTCTAGAAGGAATGCACGACGGAACAGGAACAAGCAGGGAATACAGACACCAGGAACAGGAAACCGGAGTGACAGCTAGCAGAGGGGGTGTAGCCCTACATGACACTCTACTTTTTCAGTCGGTTTCAGAAAATGTTATTAGACAAGTATTAGAGTAAAATGCGCTGAAGAAATTAATGAATATGGTGTAGAAGAAAATACATCAAACAGCAAATCAAAAAATCTGAAAAATAATTATTGTTTGATCAAAAATCATATTCCTTCTGACAATTATAACCAGGACATGTTTCATTAATATACACTACATGTTCCTAAGCACTTAAAATGCTAATTTTATCATATTAAAATGCTAGTTTTATAATATTAAAATTGTGTATTGTCACTAGATTCATCCAACATAAATATTCATAGTTGGTCATTTTTATATGGAAGTAGTAGTGTTTTAAACACAAAACCAAGCATTATAGTCTCTGTGTTGAAGGGTCATAAACAGAATCTTTGCCTGGTTTTTAGAAATGTAATCAGTTTAGGTTTGGCAATTTTCCCATGAACATTCCATAGAGGCCTAACCAAGGTTGTGTGGGTTAGGGTCAGTGGGCATGGCAGTCTGGGCAGAACCATCCATTTGGAGGTTTTTAACATAGCAACTTCTCGTGTGGGCTCTTCTGGGGTTTGATGAAAATAGCTGTTTAGTCTGGCTAAATACAGCTTGTTGATGTACTTGGACCTCATACAGGACATAATGTGAGACTCAAACTGGAGGGTTGTGTCCAAGAACTGACAAAAGAAACTCAAACCCACCCAAAGGAACCATAGTCTGTTTACTAGCATCTGTTGTGCTAATTTAAAAAAATGCCTAAACCCAACCTCACAAGGGCTTTTCTCTTGTTTCTTTACATTTTATGGTGCTTCTGTTTACCATGCAACATCTGGAGTGATCCCAAGATGGTGATCATGGTGGTGACCATGATGGTGAACACATGGTCTCTTCAGTTCAAGTTGATGTCAGTCTTTTGTTGTTCCACTAGCAGTAGCTGCTCAGGGTCCCTTTATGCAGGACAAGGTATTAATGTCCAATTGCTAGCTGGATGTCTACGCTGTAGCAACCAGGTCAGGTAGAGTTAAGGTACAGTTCTCTGTTCTCATTTTCTGGAGAAACATCAGGTAGAAACATGAAGAGATATTACAGAGCTTTATCACATAACTACAATCATGATGCACAGGATATTTAGTGCTGTTTGTAAACCAGGAATGGCGCTGCTTTTGACATCTAACAAATCCAGACCATTTGTTGTTCTATGAGCCAATGGCGCGATGATTTGGGATGACATCACAGGATTGCACTGTATCAGGAAACCCGAAAAGCCTTAAGAGAGGCAGCAGATAACATGTAATGCCTCACTACTGGTTATACACGGCCCTGGAGGTTTAAAGCGCCTCCTCCACTGTGCAAACTATGTAGAAACACACACACACACTCAAGGACATGATAATGTGGAGTTCAGTTTGGGTTTCTGCAGTGCTTTGCAAACGTAAACAGGCTTTCAGTTCAGCCGAAGCTGTAAACCTAAGCTGTTTAGACAGATCACCTGTCAGGAATCCACTTATTCCAAAAACCTGCATCATGTAATGAAACTCTGGCCTATGGCTTTTTTTTGGGAGTTTCACAAAATCAGACTGCAAAAGAGGTGTGTAAAATAAACCCTTGGGAGACCCTAGTTCTATATACCTTCACCCTAGTTCTATATACCCTAACCCTAGTTCTATATACCTTCACCCTAGTTCTATATACCCTAACCCTAGTTCTGTAAATGTCCAGTTTATATTCTCCATAATGCTCCATTTCTGTGGGCTCGTTGAAGGACTAGGGATCTCGTCCCTGACCACGGCCTCTGGGTCAGATGTCTATGATGACAAAGATCTCGGGCTTTGCGGTGTCGTGGATCTGCATGGCTGAATACGTGATGGCTTTCACTTCAGTGCCCTGTGGAGAGAGACACAGCTTATTCCACAGTCAGGAGCTCAGTTTGAAATTCGAAAAACAAAAGTAATTTTTACCTGTTAAAAAGATTTTTAATGCACATTCTGAATGGACAGGATTCCTTTTTGATTTCATTCTTGGTTTTCCTCTTGGTGTACTTTTATTTTGGAATTCCTTATTGTGTCTGTATTCATGCCCCACACTTGTACTCAGCCCCCTCTCATTGTTTTCTGGTGTGTCTTGTTTGGGTCTTGGATTGGTCTGTGTATTTAAGTTCTGTGTTTTGTCCTCTGTCGGTTATTGTGAATGCTTGGTGTAAGTTTGTTTGCTATGTCTTTTGGATTTTGCCTTGCCAGTTATCTGTAATTATCTTCTAGTTTCCAGCTCTGTGTTTGTGTTGTTTACTCAGTTATGTTAGTTAGGGTTTAGCCCTTGTTGGATTACTTGTCTTCATGTCCTTATTCTAGTGAATGGCAAAAGCGGGGCTTTGGGAGATCGAATCAAACGAACCAATTGATTTGGAAAATGATTCGATCTTGTGAAATGTTCGAATCATCATACTCCACAGTGACATCTAGTGGGCAAACAGGGCCTAAATCTACAACTTTTTCTACAGAAGTAATGTGTTTTTTTAATGAAAAATGACAGGAAATAGTCCCCCATAGCATATTGTGTCCCTAAATAAATGGTAGTAATGAAAACATATAATTTTGCAGAGAACAGGGTTGTTTTAATGATGTCATTAAGATGTATTTTTCATTATGATACACTGTTAGTCAGTGGATTGATATAGCTGACATTTAAAATTTTACTTTTCAAGGTAGGGAAATGCTTCTGTAATCCTTTATTTATTAAACATTAAAAGTAATCAGTTGTAATCACAACTGATTACAAGTAATTAGTAAACATTCTGATCTCAGACCAGCTGCTTGAACTTAAGTGTGGACTAAAACGCGTGAAAAGATTCGAAACGTATCAAAACTGCATGACGTAACAAAACCAGTTTTTGGAACAGTCACGTGGCTTTCCCCTTCTGATATGGACTTTGAAACAGTGTTTCGGAACACTGTGATTCAAATGAATCGATTCAGTTCGTCGACATCACTACCTTATTCCCTGTTAGTCCTTTACTGCGTGTCTTCGTGCTATCTGTTAGTCCTTTACTGCATGTCTTCGTGCTATCTGTTAGTTATTGGTTATCGTTGGTTTGGTGTTTAGTTCTTTGATTTTATTTTCTTAGTGCCTAGTGTTTGTGTTAGATGTTTTCTTCTTTGGAGTTTGTCTATGCCTCTTTATTTAACAATTCTGAGATTTCCTGCACTTGTGTCCAGCGCACCTTGCCAGTTTGGTACAACTGCTAACTGGTGAGTCTAGACACATTTGACTGAGAAACACTATTGCCATTGTTTTGACCAGAAATGAAAGAGGGTGGTCTCACTAGATTAGCCATGGAGTGGTAGTTTTCCCTCTTGGCACGAGGGAAAGAAACTAGTTGACCTGTTTACTCCTGGAATACTATAGACCCATTCATTACTGCCAGAACACACACTGCTTTGTCATTACCCAGTACATTTTTGTGCAGACATACCCAGTGTGAATGGCAACGTCTGGGTGACAAAGGTCTCACAGTAGAACATTGTGTTGGGCTCTGAATCAAACGGTAACGTACCTGTGGATGTTTGGACAGACTGAACTCCTCTCCCCATCTGGAGTGCAGATCCAGAGAGAGTGAGAGAGGGAAAGAGAAGGGGGTAGAAAGTGTGTTGAAACTAGGAGAACCAGGTCAGAACACAGCTCTGAAAAAACAAACCCCACATGAGCCCTGAGGGCTGGACCGAGCTAAACAGAATAACGTTCTATACAGATGCTGCTTAATGGGGGGGGGGGGGGGGGGGCTGCTGCATCATGTTTTACTGGAAAAGCACAAGGCTCTTACGGTAAAGAAAGAACAACTCAGACTTCAGTGTTAATGAGATGTTGTATGTGCAGAACGATGGACAGCTCAGTCTGGTTGTATTCATGACAGCATGTCACCACCACATGGAGCTGGTGCTAATCTCAAACAATCCAAACCACTTGACTGCAGACATTCTACAGGGTTTAATCTAATCAAGATTCCTGCTTAATAACATCAGGATTTCTGTTGCAACAGTATGTCATGTTAAGCACCATGAAACATTTCTTTATTCAGTGTTCAATTGAATGTGTGCCGAGTGTCTACCGCTCTGGGAACCCCCGGTCTAACACCTGAGTCAATATACCACATGCCCTTAACAGCCTAATGCCAGGTTCACACTACACGACTTTTCAGTCATCAGGTTTTTGTGCCGTTCGCACTACACGACTGGTTGTGCTGTAATCGCGAGTCTTTCAGTTGTTGTGGCTTTCACACTACATGACAGATCGGCGACACGGGCTCACGAATTACACGACTGGGGAATCGCCGACTCATCTGGCTGCCGTCCAAAAACGCGAGAACACGAAAATGAAACTCTCGCGAGAACCAGCAACACCACGTAGAAGAAAAAAAACTATGTACATGTACTCCACATTTTCGTTATTATTATTTTTTTTACCGTTTAAACACTCCATAGTCCCAAGTTGCCAGAATTATTTCATCTCTCCGTTGCAGTGAACATAGATATAATCAATCGCACTATTTCTCCAGTGCTGTCACAATAACTTAAACACAGTGTTGTAGTAAAGTTGTAAGAAAGGTGAGGATTTTGTGTGTTTGCTGGGTTACTGTTTTGAAAGCATTCTTGAAAGTTTTTTACATTCTTCGATGTCTTCAGCGGTGCAGCGGTTCTCTCTCCGCGTTCCAATTGGCTGTAGCTAGACGCTGTTCCCATTGACTGTAGCTAGACGCTGCTGCTGACTCTCAGTCGCCGACTGGGCTAGATATTAAACATGCTAGATATCTGCCGGTCGTCTGCGACGAGTCGGCGACTGCTCGGCGAGCGTCTTTCAGCAGTTCACACTACACGACTGAGCGAGCGACGAGTGATCGCCGATTTGCCTCCGACCACAGTTTCTGTCGCCGATCAGTTGGCGACTGAAAAACCAGCCTAAAATCGTGTAGTGTGAACCGGGCATTAACAGTGATGCTAAACTGTTGTAAACTGTTATAAGTAGCCTCGTTGTTTAAGTTGTTCACCATAGGGTGGCAGCATAGCGCCTTATACACGTACATGTATAAGAGAGTTAGAAACCTGCATGTTGGCGGTAGAAAACCCCTGTACGTGTGCTGGAATAGAATAAAAAGTCTTCGAACTGCCTTCCCTTCCGTGAAGTGTGCTGCCTCTATATCCAATATACTACATAAACTCAGCATTCCCAACCACATTACTCACTTTCCTGTCTTCTTCACCTACAAAAATCCTTTGGTTCATAAATTATATCCATATTTTTGGACTATTGCTGCTGGACGCCACCTCTAGCTGCTCTGTCCTGGACTACAGGAGCACAGGGTGAGATCACAGAGATTCAAATGACACGTGAGGTAATCTTACCCTACTGAGCGGATTCTGAAGTGGGTCCGATCCAGATGTAAAACCTTCACCTCCTGCAGGGAAGATGATATCAGACACAAATAAGGAAACATCTTTATTACACTTAAGACATTTTCACATTTAAATACCATATTCTAATTTCAAATAAGAATTAATTAATATAATAAAAACATTACATCTACAGACTGCATGCAGAAATGTTTCTATAGGGAAGGAAAAAGATAAAGACCAAAGGCATGTGACCATCATTCACTCATGTGACCATCAACTAAAATCAAAAGACAGTGGATAACTGGAGATTTCCTTGCTAAAGCAGCGTTGTGCTATTCCAACATTGGTCACCGGGAGGCATGGAGGTTAACACAGAAAGCTCATAGAAACATTGTAGATGCTGGGGAAGCTAAACTCCCAGAGCTCAGAACATTCCAGCAGTTTTTATTTCCTGGGGTGTGACACACATAACACCTTCTGACCACACTAGTGTTGCACGGTATACCGATACTAGAGTAGTATCGCGATACTTCGTCATTAAAAACGGTACTATACCCAGTTTGCTTAGTATCGGTGCTATAGGACTAAGTGCGTTTTTTTTATTTTTTAAGAGCAGTATTTCCAAAGAGTGCCACACGGGGGTAGTGTGCGTGTACAGCAGTGCAGCGCTTGCCTCCTCTCTTCAGAATAAGAAGAAACTGTGTACGATGGCTGATAATACAAGCAATATTGCGGACCGTCCTCAGCTTGTTGAAAAACTACACGCACGAAGCGAAATATGGAATTATTTGCATACATTTCAGACAGTCATGGCAACCCCGTGGACACATCAAAACCGGTCTGCAAACGGTGCTTTAAAGCTGTACCAACCAAAGGAGCCAATCGATTCTTTTTACATAAAATGCGCTTTCGTTTGACCCACCCAAGGTGCCGTAATGCACAGAACAGTTGGTAATGCTGAAATGGCAGCTAAAACAAACGCAGTGTGTTCGCAGCTCGTCTTAATTAAACAAGGAAAGCAGCAGAAGTGCTGTGTGGAAATACTTTGGATTCGAAGCAGATACAGATGGAAAACCGAAGGACATGAACAAGCCAGTTTGCAGGCGGTGCTTTCGGAACATTTCAACGAAGGGTGCTAAAGCCTGGTTTATACTTGACGGTCCGCACGGTGAAAATGATGTAATCGCGGTAGCCTCGCGAGGTCAATTCGCGAGGTCGTGCACCTCTAGAATTTTGTAACTTAGCGCGCGCCGCAGCGCAATGAACAGTCAGGAATTAAAGCACTTGTACGTCACTTTCAAGGTCCATTTCAATATTTCCCAGCACGTTAAACTTTAGTTAAATATTTATACATATACTCGAAATTATTTGCTTTTTTATCACATTATTTAATGGTTGTTTATTTTCAAAACGCCCAATTTTAACGTCTTCACGTTCTCTCATGTTTCGTCCTGGGTTAACGTAATACAAGAGAACGGTTCAGTCAGACAGCTATTTGTTTCAAGCATTTTCAAGCACGCGGACAAGGTGTGCGGACTCGCGCGCTATGGTCACTCGCGAAAGTTTAAACCTAGCTTAACACAACGAATCTGGCCAAACACCTGAAGGCACGCATATTTGTACAAAACATTCCAAGAGGTTGGTGATTATTCCCATTTCTAGTATTATACCATACAAAATTATGTGTCCGATTATGGTATCCTAGCAAATGTCATATTCTTGGTTTAAGAGCCGTAAGTGCGACAGCATACAGGGAGAAAAAAAGAGTGATCGTACTACAATGGATCAATCATCTATGAATACTGAACTCTAATACTGAAGTTTTAGTTACTTAAAGAGTTAAAGTTGTTTAAAGTATACTTAAAATACACTTTTTGCACTAGCCTTTTTTAACTTCTAAATGTGAATTCCAGAGTGCACTACTATTATTTATGTTAATTTATATTAATGTGCAATTATTTATTTTTCTGTTTTAATGTGGTAGGGACTACACCTTTTATTTATTTGACATTTGTGAAACAAAATACAATATTCATTTGTTTGTTTATAAAAAATAAACTTACAGGGTATCTGCACATTACAGGTTATCTGCACATTTTTAAATCTCAAATTCAATGACTTTTAAGACCTTTTTAATACCTCTCACAAGAAAAAATAATACTTGACGGGGGGGGGGGGGGGGGGGGGCGAACGAGAATTGTTGACGTTGTTGAGGCCGTATACTCCAACGCTAGGAATCTAGCACTAGGACCCTGGAGCGGTTATTTTCTGCATTAGCGCTAGATTCGGCAAAGTTCACATTGCGCCAGAACAACTGAACAACACACACTTATAATAATTTAATGCCTCCCCTCATAAAATTCCAGACATTTAAAGACATTTTAGGCCTTGAATATGGAAAACTAAATTTAAGACATTTTAAGACTTTTTAACGACCCGCGGGTACCCTGCTTTAAAACGGAAATGAGCACAGTATCTGACTTTGGTATCGAAAATCGTATCGAATTTCAATACTTTTTAAAGTATCGTATCGAAGTTGTAATTCTTAGTATCGTGACAACACTAGACCACACATGCTTTTAATGATAATCTCTTTTGCCATTCTAATATTCTTCACTGAAGAGCCAAAATCTATGAGGAGGAGTATGAAGACGAGTATGAAGAGGAGTATGAGGAGTACCCTTGGGATGAAGAACGCGTCAGCACTGAACTTAAACAGCCAGTCGTCCAGGAAATGAAAGAGAAGTGATTCCAAGTCATGACCTGACAGAGAGAGACAGAGAGAGAAGGAGGGATAGAGGGGGGGAGAGAGAGACAGGAGGGGGGAGGGAGAGTGGGAGGGGAAGAGAGATAGAGAGAGAGGGAGGGGAGAGAGAGGGAGAGACGGGGGGGTAGAAGGGAGAGGGAGAGAGGGAGAGAGAGAGAGACGGGGAGACGGGGGGGGGGGGGGTAGAAGGGAGAGAGGAGTTATTGTTGAAGACTAACCAGTCAGGATTTTCTTTCAGAATCTATCAAAACACACAGAACAGAACAGAACAGCCCTAGCATGTGTTCATGCACCCTGACGCCCTGAATTAACAGGGTCATTAGAACTGGGCTTTATTGGATTATTCTGTTTGGATTACTCTGTTTTGAAAATGACCCTCAGTCTAGACATAATGTCATCTGTTGTATTCTGATTCTGTAACTACAAAAACATACCTGACGGAGTTTCAGATTCCTGTTTAACCTGTTCACTTCTGCTAATCATAAACTGAATCAGTTTAACTCACACGAGGAAACTCTGGCACCTCCCAAGCACCAGAAGATACAGAACCACAGCTGTGTGCCCACCTTCTGATACAACCTCGATGGTGTCAGTGGGTTCTACAGTCTCTGTGTCGGTCATATAGCCAAACATGGCCATAGAACACTGCTCAAACGCCTCTTCCAGGGAGTCACCCCAAGAATGCAGCCTAAACACACACACACACACACACACACACACACACAAACAAATACACACACAACCTGAAACTGAGTAAACATAAAATGCATCCAGTTTTTGTCAGTATCAACTAAAGCAAGGGGAGGAGAATTGTCAGCACTCTCCAAACCCAACAGCACCGGAGGAGAATGTTAGGCTATCGGTCATGAAGGTGAACCCTGCTAACAGCACAACAATCCCAGATTAATTAACCAAGTTATTTGTCATGTATATGCTTATCTGAAAATGGAGTTTCATAGGCAAAATAACACATTCATGGGCCATATTTAATTTGCCCAGGTCAGCTTGTGTGTGGAACCACACGGCGTGTTTTCAGACTGACCCAGGTGGTGCAATCACTCACGTCTTCAGCTTATTTCACATGCACTAACTCATGGACATTTTCTAATGTTATTGTTCTTTTATCAGTACTCACTGGACATCTGCCGTGTGGTCCAGATCTGAAACAGAACATTCAACATGTAAAATGATTCAAAGGTAGATGTACACTGACTTACATTACAAATACAACACAATAAATACAAAATAATACAAACATTAAAACATGAATCAATGAGTGCACCAAACTGTACTGTTGGCACTGTGTGGCCCAGAAGATCCTCTGGGGCCACCAAGCCGAGATGAACTAGCCTATCAAACTCCAGTTTCAGTGCATCACTGCTGGATCTCAGCACTTCAGAGAACATTTTCATGGCTCTGGAGTGCAGTGGCATCCTGTCTCTGACGGTAATTAACCAGGGTCAGACTGAGGAGTCGAAGGAAAGAGATGAATACACAAATGTTGAATATTGAAATTTAGCAAGGGCGACTACAGGGCTGACAGGGTGGACTGCAGCTATGCTGCTAGAATTAGCACCTAGCACAGCGTCCAGCACAGCTCAGCACCCAGCACAGCACCCAGCCCACTTAGTTAGTGTAGGCTATGTGCACTTTGTGTAGCATATATCTAGATAGTTCTGCCTGCATCCATACACTGAAAACACAAACTAAATATTAGAGCTTCATATGTGTGATGTAAGTGCAGTAACCGAGTCAGTCTGTGTTCAACAGAGAAGGCACTGTACTCTGTTCCAACCCGGTCCTGTCTCCTGTATAGCTGCTTATCACCACGGGTCTATGGGTCTGAACATTATGAGGGGGGGGGGGGGGGGGGGGGTGATGAAAAGACTTACAAAGAGAAATGTGTGCTGGACATACAATAATGTTTTGTCTCAGCTAACAATATTTAATAATTAATGTTGATGCTAATGCTAAGAAGCATCCTTGAGTTATTGTGAGGCAATGAAACTGGAATTTAATATGCTAATTAATGATTCCTTAGGTGATCTCATGAGCATAGTATGAGATATTCACGAGATCAGAAAGAATGCAATTTATCATACACTATAATCAGAGCCGGTGCACTTTATACGGCCACTACCAGCGCGCGCCGTCCTGTGCTGCACACGTGCTGCTGTGTGTTGTCGAGGGAAAGATCCAAGAAGAGAAAACCAGAACCTGATATCAAACTTAACGAACTTGAAATGACTGGATAACATTGCCTTCCATGGGAAAAGAGGTAAGGTTGCTACAGTACTAACCACGCAAGGCACCAGTCAGTAGAAAGTACAAAACTTTCCAAAACGATTTTATTGATTTTTTTTTACATTTCGTGAAATTAATTTCTCGACAACATACGTGCAGAAAATATGCAACAAGTGGATGCGTCTGTCACACGTGTGGGAGCGTGTCACACGTGTGGAGGCGTCTGTCACACGTGTGGAGGCGTCTGTCACACGTGTGGGAGCGTCTGTCACACGTGTGGGAGTGTCTGTCACGTGTGGGAGCGTCTGTCACACGTGTCGAGGCGTCTGTCACGTGTGGGAGCGTCTGTCACACGTGTCGAGGTCTCTGTCACACGTGTCGAGGTGTCTGTCACATGTGTGGAGGCGTCTGTCACACATGTGGGAGCGTCTGTCACACGTGTCGAGGCGTCTGTCACACGTGTCGAGGCGTCTGTCACACGTGTCGAGGCGTCTGTCACACGTGTCGAGGCGTCTGTCACACATGTCGGCGGTGGGTAAAGCCAGGGTTATATAACATGACGGGAAGTAATTTAAAGGTACTGACTAGGCAGCTGATGTCAAAACAGAATTGGCTTTATTAACTGGGTAGAATAACTGTTGCGCCCCTAGCTCGTTCCACATATCACGCTTTTTAAGCACCAAAAGGTTTTGCACTTACACTCATATTTCTTGTTGATGGCAGGATATTTTGACTTTACTGCTTCTTGAGCCTCTGTGAGCTCAAGTTCGCGGTCATTCATTTTTCTATGTGAAATTGTTGCTCAGACTTCGCGAGTTTCTTCCGTAAATGACGACCACGTTCAGTTCTGTGAGAACAGAAACGTTCATACCCAAACTGTTATTTTTCAAAATAAAAGTTTCCTACCGATTGAACGTAAAACATGTATTTTATTAAATATCCTTACTGCTGCTGTTCAATATTGCATAGCGTCTCTATGCAAATATATCAAACTCATATTCATACATGTGCTATTTTTCATACTTCCTCTGTAAGGTTTCTTTTTTATCAAAATTATTTTTGTATTAGAAACTTTATTTTTGAAATGTACTACTCAACATTACCGAAAACTAAGGTCGCCGCTGCTCATGTTAGGTTTAGGCACCAATTTAAGTGTAAATTAACTTTATATATATAAAAAATATCAATAGGATTACAGTGATTTAATTGCATAATTGTAAAGCTATTAAAGGCATTAACAAACTGAAAGATGTGCTAATGTGCGAAGCGGATGTGCGAAGCACGCGCGTTAAGGTTAGTTATTATTTTCCATATTCGTCTTAAACTTTTCAAACGTTTGATCTGAATGCGATTGACAGTACAGACCTACAGGTTCCTAGTAAATTATGCACGCCAACTATGCGCATTAGTGACATTTATACCGATATAAAAGTCGGCCACTTGTCTCCGCAAAACAAAATGCATTTCCCTACATCACGAGCACATGTAGATGTAAAGTTACGTGAGGAACATGTCCCAGTTTTCCTCGATCGACTTGTTCTTGCTCAGGGTTACGGAGGAGCGAACACTCTTCTCGCTCGTGTCCGAGTATCTCTGGATGTTCATGCGTCCAAGTGATGTAGCAAATAGTGTTGCACACTAGCCAAATAAAGACATGATGCGTCTACAAGTTCAGACCATATTCGCCTGGATAAACATGAGGAGTTGCATGTGTAAGGTGTGACTGTCTTACAGAAAGGTTTGTCCTTGCAGGTAATTCTAGCAAGTTAAACCTTAAACCCGAATATGATCCAAATGCATTTCATTCTATCATTTTAAAGGTAATTAGGTCATCAGTAAACCGAAAGTCTGCAGAAAACCATAATCTACGGGAATGTGAGGCAAGACGTGTGCGGGTGTGCGACGCTGGGTGGTCCCTATTGTCTAAATAACAATCAATAATCGAGGACCTGTGTGTCAAAATATATGTCAAGACTGAACTTTATTTCTTGACAACACACACGCAGACAATGGGCAACATTGGTCACATGGTACAGCACACGGGTCATCAGTGATGACTGCACTGCACACACTAACTCAATTATTGTTTATGCTTCCTTACAGTAAAACATTAATAAAACTTTATATAACTGTTAATTAAATAGTTTATGGTAGTGTAGGTAAACAGTTTAAGAGCAAGTTAATTTACTGTCTACAGTCACAGGATTCAGTGGTCACAGATATTGGTGTAACATCTGAAACATCACTTGTTCCAGGCATTCAGTTAATATTTTTAACTGTGCTAAACGTTTCCCATTACACCCATCTGGGGTAACCTGACAGCTGGCTGAGAGACACGTGCAGAGTTTCACACAGGACTTGGGCACATGTCCGGCTGAGTTACAGACGCTATAGTTCAAAAGTGAGTTCTCCGCTGGTGCAGTGAGCTTCAAAGAATATACAGAAATGAATAGCCCAATGAAGTGGGCAGATTTTTGTAGAGCAGTTACCAGTGAGATTAAGAGTTCTGTGTTTCCAGTGCAGATGATCAGGGTGCTGGTCTCATGGTGTGGACTGCTGCTTTTGATTGGTCAGTGCTGGCAAACTCTTGGACAAGTTGAGACTGAAGGAGGTGTGGGTGCAGGGTGGAGGGGTTTGGAGGAGAGGTAGAGTGGAGCTGGACAGAGCTGGACAGAGCTGGGGGACTGAGAAGTTTGGTTTGGAAAAGCCTTCAATCTTGCTTTCCATTTCTGTATTGTTCATGTCCAGCAAAGCCTGTGCTGTTTGGGCTCTGTTCCAACTCAAAGACTGAAAACATACTGTTCCAGCTCACGGTCGAAGCTTCCCAGCAATATATATGAACAATATATACCACAGTTAAGGTTAAAATTATTAGCCCCCTTATGAAATCATATAAAACCCTTATCCTTCCAGTGACATGGACCATAACTTGAGTCTTTATAGTTTCTGTGTGTCCACAAGAACAAAGACAACATCTGCATAAAGTCAAATAAACATTTTTATTGATTTGCTTCACTGAAACAAGAAAAAAGCAAAAAATGCAGTGGTCAAAATTATTAGCCCTCTGACAACTAATAGTCAATAGTGTAGCCTTTGTGATTCAAAACTGACAACAATCTTTTCCGGTAATTTCTAACCAAGTTGGCACATGTCTCCTGAGGGATTTTAGCCCATTCTTCCTTGGCAATTTGTTCAAGATCATGCAAATTGCTTGGTCTCCGAGCATGGACCCGAACCTTGAGCTCCCTCCACAGATTCTCAATAGGATTGAGATCAGGGCTCTGAGAGGGCCACTCCAGAACGTTGATTTTGTTGTCTTTCAAAAAAGTTTTGACCAACTTCGATTTGTGCTTTGGGTCATTGTCTTGTTCGAAGACCCAGCGACGACCTAACCCTAGACTGGCGGCAGATGACCTGATGTTGTTCTTCAAAATTTCCACATAATCCTCTTTTTTCATGGTCCCATGCACCCGAACAAGGTTTCATGTCCCTGAAGCACCATAGCAGCCCTACAGCATTATGCTTCCACCAGCATGTTTCACTGTGGGGACAGTATTTTTAGGGTTGAAGGCCTCACCCTTCCTACGCCAAACAAAAGCAGCATCCATATGCCCAAACAGTTCAAGTTTGGTTTCATTAGACCAAAGGACATACTTCTAAAACTCACCCTTATGTTTCAGATTGTCTCTGGCAAAGTTCAGTCTGGCTTTGATGTGCCGCTGTGAGAGCAATGGGGTTTTTCTTGGACGATGACCACGAAGTTCACCACAATGAAGGGCCCTCACAACAGTCTTGCGTGAAACATCAAGTCCAGCAAGTTCAGCAACAATCATCTTTGCAGAGGTCCGGGGATTCTTGTTGACATCTCTGATTATTTTTCGCTGCAAAGTATTAGAAATCTTGCGTTTTCGACCACGGCCATGTTTATTTTTAACAGACTTTGTTTCTTTGTGCTTTGCGATGATGCATCGCATGGTTGTTCTAGAAACCAAGAAACGCTTGGAAATGGCAGTATATCCTTCCCCCTGAAAATGAAGGTCCACTATCTTCTGTCTGAGGTCCAGACTGATTTCTCTTCTTTTTGGCATGATGATATTGCTTCCTACAACAATTATAGAGCAGCCCTAGAGTATCCCTTTCATTCAAGCAGTCAAGTAATACCAACTCTGCTTCCTGGAGTCACTTAAATAAGGTTAAGTGCTAATTGATTGGTCAGGTGTGGTTTGAAACCCAGTTAATTGGCTTTGAAAACACAAAATCATATGGGGGCTAATAATTTTGACCATCTCAGTTTTCACTAATTTGTTTCATAAAGAAATATTTAATATTTATTTTACATTCCAAAGTGGACCAAAATAGGCCTATATCATGGATTAATAATTTACTATATGAAATTTTATGTATATTGCAAAGAATTGCCAGTATTTTAGGGGAATAGTTAAAAGTTCCTAGGGGGCTAATAATTTTGACCTTAACTGTATATGAACAATATATAACAAGATATATATGCCAGGGCAGATGTACACTGGGATGTTTCAAGCGTGACACAGCAAGTGGAGATATCTCTTCTCCAGACGATCCCATGGCCTGCAGGGGCGAGGACCCTATCAGAACGGATGAGATTAGTCACCAAGCAGGATGAGCAGAGACAAAAAAGAGTGACCTCATCTCCAGGAAACTCATCCCGCTTCTGATACCACATTTTAAAGAAAAAATCCCAGAATATTCCAACTGTTTTTCTGAATACACCAATCCATGGGTAAATAACCTAGCAGATTTCATTGAGGTATCCTAATGTGGCCATTTGATGAAACTCATAGTAGATACTGTAAGTTGCCACCTGGATAAGTGATGGCCAGGCACTTTCATCTTGGGATAAAGGGTTAGTTCATGCGTTGGTGCATGTGTATATACATTGTGTACAGAAAAGAGAAGTGGATTGTAATACAATAAACATGTTTACAGAATGTGTTTATTGCCTCAAAGTAAAGTGCAAATGTGTATGGACTCACAGGAAGAAAATGGGCTGTCACTCAAGAGGATTAAGTCACAGCACGTAATAAAATACACAGCAGCCGATTACATCAGAGAGAAATGTGAGAGGAGTCTGTTTAGTGGACGGATGTTCTTACTACCTGTGTAGATCAAGACCGCAGTAGTACTGTACTAACCAGACCACAGAAGTGCTGTACTAACCAGACCGCAGTAGTGCTGTACTAACCAGACCGCAGTAGTACTGTACTAACCAGACCGCAGTAGTGCTGTACTAACCAGACCTCAGTAGTACTGTACTAACAAGTCTTAGTTCACTCATTGCAACCCCAAGTTTTCCCATTACTGGGCCCATGGGTGACCTCACCCTGAGTCTAAAGGTCATGTATGTGTTTGAAACTGGGCGTATATGATTGTTCTCGTTATACTGACATCAGTAATAAAGATGGCACCACGCACAGTGGCCCTGAATCTGGTCAATATTGAACTAGCGTTATGGTAGTAATACAAATTGTTTAGCCCTTCATCTCCTGTTTGCTAACCCTGAATCTGAGCAGTTTCTTCTTTGCCCTATTCAGATGCTGCTACTGTATAAATGATTTATACAGTGGAATCGAGGGTGATTGTTGCTTTGCTTGTTTTCTGTTGCTTCTCAACAGTTTTGATTAGGCTCAGATGTACTCAGCCATTGATCAGGTTTCATGTAACTCTACCTTTAAGGACAGCACAATCTTGATGTATGCCACTGTCATGGTCATTTGTCATTCCACCTGCCACACAAGATCCTAAAGTTGGGCAGGTTGGGGGTATTCCCCTTTAACATCCTAAAGGGGGGCAGGTTGGGGGTATTTACCTTTAACATCCTAAAGTTGGGCAGGTTGGGGGTATTCCCCTTTAACATCCTAAAGTTGGGCAGGTTGGGGGTATTCCCCTTTAACATCCTAAAGTTGGGCAGGTTGGGGTATTTACCTTTAACATCCTAAAGGTGGGCAGGTTGGGGGTATTTACCTTTAACATCCTAAAGAGGGGCAGGTTGGGGGTATTTACCTTTAACTTCCTAAAGGTGGGCAGGTTGGGGGTATTCCCCTTTAACATCCTAAAGGGGGGCAGGTTGGGGGTATTTACCTTTAACATCCTAGCTGGCTGAAGGTGGGAGGTTTTCAGCAGCTCTGTGGATTTTGTTCCTTGAATGTCTTATGCTTGGAGACTTAATGAGTGGGATTGTAAGAATTCCTTTATTTAGTTTACTTCTGGTCCTGGGAGTATCAGAGATCAACCAGGCCTCAGTGTAGCAGTCAGGACAGGAAGCAGAAAGCATTCAGCATTCCAACACTGATCATTGGTCTTCTGCCTGCATGGAAATCAAATATCTTCTCAAGGCTACAAGATTTAAACACATGGACACTCAAAAGCGTAAACAGCCTGACACCAACCTGTTGAATTGTTTCGGCACGATGGGTTACACACACACACCAGTGTTGTACAGACTCTGACAGAGAGTTTCATGTTCTCTGTGTGAAATCTGCCCACCCCACCAGTGGGCAGAAGCTGCTGTTTCCACCGTCAGCCAGTCCTCAGGCCAAGCCACACCTCCGCCCTTTTCTACACCCTCATCCCCACCTTCACATTCACACACACCCCTAGTTCAAATGTAGCTGCTTTACTCTCACTGGGAGCAAAAGAAGTGATCACATCACTGTGGTCCTCACAATGTCTACCAGTATACTACAGAACTGACAATATCTTATTACCGGTCTATAAATGTCTTAATGGTGTAGGACCAGTGTGTCTGTCTGATATGCTGCAGAGGTCTGAGCTGGGCAGAACTCGTTAGGATCCTTTAGTCCTGCATGTGGTCAAAACTACATGGAGAGGCAGCACTGACCTACTGTGCTGTTTTTCAACAGACGCAGCAGTCGGAGGATATTAGAACCACTCCAATACTGGAACATCAGACATAAAAACGTCCCTTTGCCTTTTGCCTCAGGGCAGATCCGGTGATTTCAGTTCCTTTGGCACTATGACACTACATGTTTTACTTTTAAATGCCACAATTCAAGTGTAATAAAATTTAAATTGTAATAAAAAATAATAACTGTTATGATTATTATTGTTGTTATTTAATTACCGGTATATATTATGCATTACGGTCTTATTGTAATTTCTCACAGTCTAATCCTCAGCGTTACTCTTTTAAATCTGGTTAAACTCTGTTTTGTCTTTTCACTCTTTAGTCGCAATGCACCCAGTGTCCCATCGTTATTGACACAGATGTCCCACTCAGTCACCTGCCTGTCCTCTCAGCAGACACTGGGGCAAACTGGCTTGTGACCCCTGTGATGCTTGTGTAGCCCTTCTGACTTGTTACCCTGCTCTGTATCTGTAGCATTTGATAAGTGTGACAGAAATTATGACATTCTTGATTAGGTCATCCTTGCTCCTGTCATTTAGATTATAATAGATCATTATGAACTTTATGATTTAGTACATGTCATTCTGACTAAGCAGAAGGACTACAATAATGAAGTAGTGTGATTCAGTGTAACCATGTTTAGTTCATATTATGCACATGTGTGCTATACTGTGACCCAGGTCAGGGAGAGTGCTGAGGGTAAGAGCACTCTGTTAACTGGTAGTCACTAGGCTACTATACTTGGGTCATTCAGCTGTCTCTGCGTTCAACTGATACATCAGTTTCTTCCGTTAAACCTAGAGAAGCTCCATATTAGGAGATACACATGTGAGACAAAGCAGCCTGCTGGGCGGCTATGTTTTGGAACATGCAGTGCTTAAGATAACCTGCTTGCTAGAACTGCTGAATTGTGTTTAGGATTGTATATAAGCAGGGGGACTGCCCTGTTGCCTTCAGAGTTGTCATGCTTAGATGAGACTCTCATGCTTGTGTAATTTTTATCCTTTTTAATATTTTAATATCTTTTAATAAATTAATCATTTCAACCACGTCTGAGTCCTCATCCATTTTCAGAAAATTTCCGCAACATAAGTTTTTATGCCAAACTAAACAATAAATGCTGTTTATCTTTTGTGTTTTCTTCTGTGTTTCAAGGTTGGGAGATGTGTGCAGTGTGGAGAGGATTTCTGTAACGGATTGACGGAGAGTTTGTGAGCATGTTCACAAAGCTGCATGCTTTGACTGGCAGTCATATTCACCAATCAAAGCAGCTTCACATTAAAGCAAACCCACTGTAACACAGCGCCCACTGACACCCAGCCCGCAAAAATGGAGCTTCACCTCCCAGCGTTTGTGGGTCTGAGCGGCACTGACCTCGGACCTGTGATTAAAAAGGAGCCCCTGGATTCAGAGTTGAACCAGTCACCATGTGAAACCTTCGACGACTTTCTGAGAACAGCCCTGGAGCCGAAGACGTTGAAGGGAGAGGAGTGGTCCTCGTTCCACGGGACAGACGTGCTAGTGTTGAAGGAAGTGGAGGAGCAGGGCGGGGCTAAGCGTGTTTGCCACGCCCTCACATACACACTGAAGTTTGTACAGATGTCTGGTGACGTGGATTTCAAAATGGAACATCCAGTTCATCTAGCAGTAAGCAGAACCGAACACATCTGCCAAACAGCCATCCAGCCGCATATTGAGGTCCACGCAGGAGAGAACCGGCCTGGTGGGTGCGGTGCTAAGAGCTCCGGATGTCGGACGGAGGCGAGCACACAGAAGGAGGCGGAGCACAAGGCCCCCGCTGAGCAACAGGAGGAGCAGCCTCACCGGCCCCAGAGACCTGTGGGAAAATACGTGTGTAAACTATGCGGGGTGGAATACGTCCGCAGACAAAATCTAAAATCCCACATGAGGATCCACACGGGAGAAACGCCGTATCAGTGCGGCGTGTGTGGAAAAGGCTTCCGCCGCAGTGATTGGCTGGCTCTCCACACCAACACCCACACAGGAGATCAGAAGAACAAGAAGAAAAAGCAGTTTCCCTGCGACCTCTGCAACAAGACCTACCGGAGTTTGGACGCTCTGAGGAACCACACACGCACACACACGGGTGTGCGGCCTTTCTCCTGCCACATCTGCGGTGAGGCGTTCTACAACACAGGCTGCCTCAACATCCACCACCTCAACCGCCACTCTGAGCACCGACCGCACGAGTGCTCCGTGTGCGGTCACAGCTTCAAGCGTTCAGGGACTCTCAACAAACACATGCGCATCCATACCGGCGAGAAACCCTTCTGCTGCGGTCACTGCAGGAAAACGTTTCGCTATAAATACAGCCTGACTCTGCACGAGAGACACTGCTGTGAAGACTGAATGATGAGAAATGATTGAGCCTGTAGTGATGGCCATGCAGACGGGCCGCGCAGACGGGCTGCGCAGACGGGCCACGCAGGTTTTGGGGTTAGGGTTAACATGAAGTTTAGGGGTTAGCATGAGGGTTAGGGGTTAGGGTTTAGGGTTTAGGGCCTCTGCCCTCGTTTATCCACCTACCTCTGTGTAAAATACAATATCAACGACTTTCACTCAGGTGCCATTTCTGGCCTCAGGAAACATTAAATTGAGTGTCTTTCAGAGCAAAAGGACTCAACACTGCTTTTGTACAGTCTTACTAAGTGAACATGATATTTGCCAATACTTAAGCAAAATGCTGTTATCAATGTGTGATGTTCAGAACTTTGACATTAAATGTAAAAAAATGTGTAAAAAATTGCCATGTGTGAATTTATGAAGATAAGGTTTATTAGAAACACAACCCAGGGTTGTTTGTGTTGATCATCCTCCTCTTCATCAGCAGTGTGTATTTTGTTTCATATTTGTGTGGTAGACCAGTCTCAACCCAGCAGAGGAAGAGATATGTGTTAACAATGCAGCAACACAGACGATGCACACATGAACACAACACCTACTCATGTCGATGTGACTGTTGTTGACACACTCATATCAACACATTGACTTGGCAATGGTCCACAAGTAATAAGATTTCTCTCTTATATGGTCAGAAACTGATGAATCTTATTGTTCTATTCAAGTCCCATTCAGCAACACTTCTGCGTAGAGTCTCAGAAATTGTTTACGGCAACTTTTACACCTTTAAAATAATATTTGACGTTGAAAAGCTAAAAAAAAACCCCCAAAAAAAACTATTATTAAATTATTTTTATTAATAAGTCCCTTGTTTCACCTTCTAACTTCCGACAGATGGCGCCAACGGACCAGCATTTGCAATAACAGGTTCGTTTGCGCTTGGGATTGTGGCGCTGTATACACATCCGCTGTTCGTTAAACTCTACAAACACGTTTGGCATGTGTTACTCTTGACTAAACACGGCAGGTCCGTTAGACTGCGGCTGAGTAGATAACTAAACTAACCCGCCACTGCGCCACAGCTCCAGATTTGAATTAAGTGAGCAGTTCGCGGTGTTTACCCTGCACTCAACCTTTAACAGACTTTAAGGACGCACGAGACGCCTCACGTGCGGTTCGTGCTCACGCGACGGCTCGCGGCACGATACGGCGTCAGTTTCACGTGCGCCGGGGAGCGCACGGAGGGAGGAGAACGCGCCAAACGCGCAGCCACCGTCATCCTGGAACGACAGGGAACGTGGTGGCGTCTCCAAGCCCGCTCGGCCCGGCAGCGCAGGACGAGGCAAGCAGGTACCGCGGCTCTCCCGCTCACAGAAGTGGGTTTGGACCGGACTGACGTGCGCGCAAGCGGCGTTACAGACGTCCCGTGACTTCTTCCGCGAGTTACCGGCGGACTTCCCGGGAACATCGGCATTATCACGCGCAACTAACGAATAATAACCTCGTTAAAGATAACAAAGACAAGTAAGTTTAACCGGCTACTCGTTTTGTCCGCTCTGTATATGACATGACAGATTTGATCTGGGTTATTGTGACCGGACCATTTGGGGATTCGGGTCCAATCTGGTGCGCGCGCTGGGCAGGTGGTGAGATGCGCGCTGCGCGCTTGTGTTTCACTCCGGCTGCGAGAAGTTCCGACCTGCGCTCGTCGGCCTGCCGAGCTCGGTGGACTCGGCGGTGCCGGTGTTGCGGGGCTGCAGGTAGGTTGTATTTCTCCGTCTCCGGTAGCGCTGCCTGCACCGGCTGTGCAGCGCCGCGCGCGCTTACTTATTCATGTGTCATTTAAACCGGTTCCGCTTACCGCGGGGGTACAGGACGGTGTCGCTTTTCTCCTCTAACGACCCGGTCCAGGCAATCGGGCAACACAAAGTTACATTAAAACGCGACACTTTACAGGCTCTTGTCGACTACCGTATTATAGTTTAATATGATAAATAATAATAGCCAGTTGGAATAATTTAGAATGACGTAGTGTTTGGATAAATGCTAATAGTTTGAAAAACTTGTGATGAAAACAAATTATAAGTGAATAGGATTTATGGTTTAGGTAAACCGACCAAGCCTTTCGTTTTGTGCGAGACTACAACACAAGTTTGACAGATATTTTTCAAATAGTTTGGTTTTCTTGTCAGGGTTCCTCGGGCTTAACAATTTACGCAAAATTGCAAAATACTGTAATGGCCAAATAGCCAACGTTTATGAAGTCTGTTCCGATTAAACATCCACCAGAGTTGTAGCTAAATAAATAAATAAATAAATTAATTAATTAATAATACTGCCGACTGTCACACAAGCAGGCAGACTTCTTGATTAACTTAAAAAATACTTAGTAGGCTACTTGAGTTTCAGTGAGTTCAAAAAATTGAGGCGACAATTTTGCTTAATTTTTTAAGTTAAATTGATACATTTTTTCCTAGTGAGAGGTACAGCTGGATAGTGGATTATGACATTCACTAATTGGCTGATCCAAGATTTACACATGGTGTTTGATTAATGCGTCGGCTGCAAAAGTTATGACGACTTTATTTTACATCACAAATGTTCAGACACACATCTACTGCCCCGTAGCCTCCTACACACTAACACGCCTCATTAATATTCAAATGCAGTTGAAGGCTTTGATCACCTGGATCAGGTGTGTTAGTTGGGTTGGAGTCTGACACCCATTTTCTAAACAGGAATGCAGTAATATCCAATTTGATAATCAAGACCAAAAACAGGTGTGTATTTGTAAATGTTCATTTGTGTACGAGAGCTTTAGAAGATCCATAGATGATCCCTAGAAAGCAGTGATGTAAGTGAATACATTTTGTAGTCTGTTCTTTTCATGTGACGCTGAAAGTGAAGTCTGAATATCTCCCTGCAAGGGTCTGTCACTCTCTCCAAATCCCCCCTGAAAGCAAGTGAGGCCAGTGGAGAGATGGAGAGAAAGACAGAGAGATGGGGAGAGAGAGAGAGATGGAGAGAGAGAAGGAGAGATGGAGAGAGAGAGAGGGAGAGCTGGAGAGAGAGACAGAAAAATGGAGAGAAAGAGAGAGATGGAGAGAGAAATGGGGAGATGGAGAGGGAGTCAGATGGAGAGAGAGACAGGTGGAGAGAGAGATGGAGAGGGGAGAGATGGAGAGAGAGACTTAGAGGGGGGAGAGAGAGGGAGCGGGGAAGGAGTGTGAAAAGTGGAAAGAGGGCGAGAGAGGGGAGTATGGAGAGGGAGAGGGGAAGAGGGAGGGAGGGAGAGGAAGAGAGAGAGGAGAAGAAAGGAGGTATCATATGAAGTGAAGGCTGGATATCTGGCAGGTGTTTTGAGTGGCAGCCACAAATGGAATGTTCTAGCGTGGAGGGGTGGAGGGGTGGAGGGGTGAATTGCAGATACAGTGCCTCTCACTGAATCGCGAGCTATCTGGCAGACCAGGGTGCAAGAAGACTGGAGAAGTGATGAGAGGATAGAGATATAGAATGGGAATGAGTGAGGAAGAGTATGCAGTAGTGATTCATGCTGGGGAATCCTGCCCTGACACGTCACTCTTGTTTGGTTTCTTCATCATCTTCATCACCTTCATCTCCCTTGGTTCCTCCGTGCATCCCCCCTGTCCTCCTCTCTCTCTCCATGTCCTCATAAAGTCATTAAATCAGCAGAGAATGGGATCACAGGGTGTGTGTGTGTCTGAGAGAGAGAGAGAGAGAGTGTGTGTGTCTGTGTGTCTGTGTGAGTGAGTGTGTGCGTGTGTGTAGGTCTGTGTGAGTGTGTGTGTGTGTGTGTGAGTGTGTGTGTGTGTGTGAGAGAGAGAGTGTGTGTCTGTGTGTCTGTGTGTGAGTGTGTGTGTGTGTGTGTGTGTGTGTGTGAGTGTGTGTGTGTGTGTAAGAGGGGGATTTAGGAGATGCCCTCTTGCCTAGCCAGTGTTTTTAAGACCAGTCCTTGTAAACCATTGTAGAAAGGGGGGGGGGGGGGGGGGGCGAAAAAGAGAGAGGCTGAGAGAGAGAGGGGGAGAGAGAGGGGGGTAGAGAGAGAGAGGGAGGAGATCAGACATCAAATGCCACTCTAAATCATTGTGTCAGAAGTACTTCGTACGTCTTTGACCTTATTGAGGTCCCCAGAATCTCCCAGAAGTCCTACAATCACTTCATTACGTGTGATTGGTTTGGTAATTGAGCACAGCTGTGGACGGGGCGTCACGTTTGGCTCCGTTAGCTGTGGGGTCAGCTCAGAGCCGACAGAGCGATGTGTGCAGTAGCTGATTACACCACCACCACCACCACCACCACCACGCGCTGCCAGCAGACTCATGAACCAGCATCAGGGACTGATGACTGCTCAGTTTTACCAAAATGTTGCCACACGGTCAACATGCAAATATGCTGTATTCTTTTTTTTTTCATCCCTTATATTTATGTAATGAAAGTGCACAATAAGCATACATATTCTAGATACAATGACTTTTCAAATGTCTACATTTTAGGAGGTTATGAACATTTGGAGAAACAATTATATAAAATGGATAGAGAGACACAGCGAGTGAGAGAGAGAGAGAGAGCGACAGACAGAGAGCAAGAGAGAGTGAGAGAGAGAGAGAGAGAGCAGTATAATGAAGGGAGGTCCCTGCGAGGCACTTTGTAAACGCCTCCTGTTCAGGTGAACCTCAGAGCTGCTGGATTTACAGTGTTTAGTTATTGCCCAGCTCATAAATACTCAGTGAGAGGGTAACCATAATACCCATTCACTGTTAGCTTTATAACGTGACAAATCCTTGTTGTTGGTATTTATGTACACGATGCAACCTTGGGGAGGGGTGTGTGTGCGCATGAGAGAATGTGTGTGTGTGAGAGAGACAGAGGCTGGGAGGGAGAGACAGATGAATTTGCCAAGGAAACATTTGTTTCTTTAGAACATTTTGAAAACATGGTCCTGGTTGTTCTGTAAGGTAAGTAATGACAGAATTACATGGTATTGCATGTTGCAATATTAGTAAAACAAACTGCAATAATTTTTTTGTGTCTGCTGCCCCTGGAGCCCAAAGACGTTGTTTTAAACAAAAACAGCCTGAGTTTGCGGAGCAGATCAGCAAAATCAGGCCAGAGGAACCTGTTCTAGAGCAACACCAGGTTGGCGGAACCCGTTCTAGGAGCAACATCGGGTTGGCGGAACCCGTTCTAGAGGCAACATCGGGCCGGCGGGGGAACTTGTTCTAGAGCAACATCGGGTCACAGGATTCTGTTCTAGAGCAACGCCATGTTAGGTGGCTGGGGGGTCTAGAACCATCCCTGTTCATTTTCTAGAGCCGCATCACATAACAGGAACTTGTATTTTAGAGCACCATCTAGTCTAGTGCTGATCCTTTTCCTAGAGCAGTTTTACATCAGAGTGCTTTATTCTGTAGTGACACGACTGTGTTATGTGGGTGGTAACATTCAGACCAGGGCAGATTATTACCCCTTATGATCATAGTCATTAGAACCAGCGGGTGACCAAAATCAGTGTTGGCCAGATCATCTACAAGAAATATATATTGAAAAATAAATACTAGCTAAGGTTTGATGGGCAGACTAACGGGTCAAACTAGGGAACTGGGTCCCTATGGGAAATGAAGTCCAACTATGGACAGGTGGACATGGGACAAGACATCACGAATGGAGAGTGAGAGGATGAGAGGTGGATGGATGTGGTCTTAGGAGACACTACTAGTGGACTAGGGACGAGGAGCAGGGTGTAGGGTGGTGAGGAGAACCAGGTGGAGCACACACGGGGGGGGGGGGGGGGGGGTGACAGAGCAGAAGGGTGGAGGAGCACCCCCCCCTCTACTCACAATGCAGTACACTGCAGTATAATCACGATATCATGGTGTAGTCCATATGAAGCAGCTCTAACCCCACCCCCCCCCCTCCACCCCTCTCCACTCCCACCCGCTACATACACACACTGTTACGCAAGCTTCACAACATCAGCATTTACTGAAGCACTGCAGTTTCTCCAGCATACTGTATGTGGTCTCCAGAAAAACAGGTCTGTGGTTTCCAGAGAAACAGGTCTGTGGTTTCCAGAGAAACCTGCCATTTTTAGGCAGTTTTGATTTTTGACTTTTCGTACAGAGATCCTTCATCAGTAGATTACAAAGGCCTCTGGCCTGTGGATCAGCGGAACCGTGTCCTCTGGTTCTGATTGTGAACCAGGACTTCTTATCCAGCATGTCTGACCTCAGTAATGATCACAAATTCTCCAAAAAATACACTTTAACATTTATATCCACAGACATCATATACATACACATGCTCCTGTCTAACAATCTTACAGGTGTGTTGGCCAAGTGTCCACATACTTCTAGCCATATAGTGTATCACCAAATTCTAAAAGTCTTACAATGATTGTCAGTGATAAATCTCTCCAGATTGTGTGTGTACATCTACAGTACAGAAACATACCAGCGTTACTGTGAGGATTATTATTGGCTAAAGCAAATACCATCATTCATTTATTGGAGGGATTCCTACATACTGCAACCTTCTGTGAAATCAGTGTGGGAATATTGACCAGTAGAGTCAAAACTGTGGCTGGAAAACCACCACCCCAGACTCCTGCGTTCCCTCCTCCACCTCCCCGTGTCCTTCCTGCTGGTCCTGGACGGCTGCACCTGTCTCCGCTGTGCCCCCCGCTGTACAGATAAAAGTCTGATCTTTCAGCTCAGATGCTGCTCTGCTCTGAGTTCCTTCTCCAAAACTTTGGTCTTTACTCCTCCAGACTGTTGCAGTTATTTGAAGTTGCAGTCTGAGACATTTCATCTGCATACCAGAGTCCCTGTGTCCCCGAGTCTCTGTGTCTCAGAGTCCCTGTGTCCCTATGTCCCTGAGGTCCTGTGTTCCCGAGTGCCCATGTCCCTGTGTCCCTGTGCCCTGGTAAGTCCAGTCGGGTGAAAACAGACATTTGGAGCCTGGGGTGCTGATTCTGACCTGCTCTGTGCTGGCCGTGGCAACGTGTGGCCACTCTGCACAGGCTCAGCTCACTGGCGCTGGAATGTTATGAGCATTGATGGGGTTTATGGCTTCATAGAGATTTACACACAGTGATGAAAGGCTGCTCTTTGCTCCCTCCTCTTTTTCCTCTCCTCTTCTTCTCTCCTCGTCCTCTCCTCTTCTCCCCTCCTGTCCTCTCTCCGCCTCTCTCTCCTCTTCTCCCCTCCTCTCCTCTTCATCTGCTCCTCTCCTCTCCTCTCCTCTTCTCCCCTCCTGTCCTCTGTCCCCTCTCCTCTCCTCTTCTCCCCTTCCCTCTCCCCTCTTCCCCTCTCCT
Source organism: Brachyhypopomus gauderio (assembly GCF_052324685.1). Classification (NCBI taxonomy): domain Eukaryota; kingdom Metazoa; phylum Chordata; class Actinopteri; order Gymnotiformes; family Hypopomidae; genus Brachyhypopomus; species Brachyhypopomus gauderio. Next base: position 14,952,201 of record NC_135225.1, on the reverse strand, counting down.
CCCCCCTCTTCCCCTCTCCTCCCCCCCTCTTCCCCTCTCCTCCCCCCTCTTCCCTTCTCCTCTCCCCTCTTCCCCTCTCCTCCCCCCTCTTCCCCTCTCCTCCCCCCCTCTTCCCCTCTCCTCCCCCCCTCTTCCCCTCTCCTCCCCCCTCTTCCCCTCTCCTCCCCCCTCTTCCCCTCTCCTCCCCCCCCTCTTCCCCTCTCCTCCCCTCTCTTCCCCTCTCCTCCCCTCTTCTCTCCTCTAAGCACTTTGACAGTTAGTTTGGTACAGAAATCATGGAGCAGGTGCCCAGGTGCTTCCATGGAGTAATGATGAGACAGAGAGAGAGATTGGGTAGAGAGAGAGAGAGAGATAGAGAGAGAGAGAGAGATAGAGAGAGAGATTGGGGGAGAGAGAGAGAGATTGGGGAGAGAGAGAGGGGAGGAGAGGAGAGGAGAGGGGGAGGAAGGGAGGGAGAGAGTGTGTGTGTGAGAGAGAGAGGGGTGTGAGAGAGAGAGAGAGAGAACACCTTCTCAATCTCTCTTCTCTTTTTGACAGCTTATCGATCAACGACTTACTCCATCTTACTCCATCTTACTCCATCTTTTAGTCAACACATTCTGAATCACTTGTCCACCTCTGGATTTTATTTCACTAAATACCAGTCTAGCGGTCCAGCTACCATGAGCAGGGGCAGGACTCGATTCTCGGGTGCAAGACTCGATTCTCGGGTGCAGAACTCGATTCTCAGGGGCAGGACTCGATTCTCGGGTGTGGAACTCGATTCTCAGGGGCAGGACTCTATTCTTGTGTGCAGGACTCGATTCTCAGGTGCAGAACTCGATTCTCAGAGGCAGGACTCGATTCTCGGGTGTGGAACTCGATTCTCAGGGGCAGGACTCTATTCTTGTGTGCAGGACTCGATTCTCAGGTGCAGAACTTGATTCTCAGAGGCAGGACTTGATTCTCGGGTGCAGGACTCGATTCTAATTCCCTGGGTGAAGCTTTTACAGCACTGCAGGCCTCTGTGTTTCTTGCAGATCTGAGCATCTGTTTAATCTGCTCTGGGTTTCCAGTGTGTGGGGTGTGTGTGGGGGGAGGGTGTGTGATGGGAGGGTTTTGAGGGAAGTGTGTATGGGGGGGAGTGTGTGTGGGGGGGGAGTATGGGTAGGGGAGTGTGTGTGGGGGGAGTGTGTGTGGGGGGAGTGGGGTGTGGGGGGAGTGGGTGTGGGGGGAGTGTGTGTGGGGGGAGTGGGTGTGGGGGGAGTGTGTGTGTAGGGGAGTGTGTTTTGGGGGAATGTGTGTTGGGGGGTGTGTGTGTGGGGGGAGGGTATGTGGGGGTGTGTGTGTTGGGGGCAGAGGTGTCAATTCCAGGTTCAGAAAGTAAAAGTCCTCACCAGGATTTTGCTCAGGCTTCCTGGATTGTGTTGATTCCACTAATTTTACCTGGATTGCACTAATTAGAAAATCTAGCAAACTTGGAGCAAAATCCTGGTGAGGACTTTTACTTTCTGAACCTGGAATTGACATCTATGGTTGGGGGAGTGTTTTGAGGGGAAGTGTGGTGTGGGGGGGGAGTGTGTTGGGGGAGTGTGCTTGGGGGGAGTGTGTATGGGGGAGTGTGTTGAGGGGAGTGTGGGTGGGGGATTGTGTAATGGGGGAGTGTGGGTGGGGGGAGTGTGTGTGGGGGGAGTGTGTTGAGGGGAGTGTGTGTGGGGGGAGTGTGCTTGGGGGGAGTGTGGGTGGGGGAGTGTGTGTGGGGGAGTGTGTTGAGGGGAGTGTGGGTGGGGGAATGTGTTTTGGGGGAGTGTGTGTGGGGGGAGTGTCTCTGTCTCTTAACAGCCTTTCTCTGATAATATTGGACACCCCCCCCCACACACACACACACACACACACACACACTCCACACGCACTGTGCTTGTATCTGGGTGACACCCCTCAGAATCTTTGTGAAATTTCAGTCAGGTTTTAGGAACAGACGTAGTACTGAGACAGCCCTTTTGAGTGATGGTGATGGTGCTGGTGGGGTTGATGGTGATGGTGCTGGTGGGGGTGATGGTGATGGTGCTCATGCTGGTGATGATGGGGGTGATGCTGCTGGTGCGGGTGATGATGCTGGTGATGGTGATGCTGCTGGCATGGGTGCTGGTGCTGGTGTGGGTGGTGGTGCTGGTGATGGTGCTGGGTCTGTTTTGGTGGTGTTGGACATCAGTGCAGCATTTACTACTGTTGATATCTCACATCAACGTATCTCATGTCTCATGATATCTCATCGGGGTTCTCGGGTTGTTTTAGATGGTCATTTGTCAAACAGGAAGTGTTTGGAAGGAAGTGAGTCTGAGGAGGAAGTGTGTTGTTGAAACAGCATTTCCTGTGAGGTACCACAAGGGTAGGTTCATGGCCCTATTTTATTGTCTTTACATATTTTACCTTTGGGAAGTTTGATTTGTCATTTTTACATATTTTATCATTTTAATGCTGACAATATGCAACTGCATTTCTCTGTTAAGAGAAATGAATTCCATAGATTAGCATATGTGGATTAACATTTACGGATTAGCATATCTAATTAATGCAATCAAATGACAAATGAATGGATGGCTGTGACGGGCAGGGTGAGCGAAACAAAAAGGAAGCGATCACGCCAAGTCTCAGGGAAAATGGAAGGTTTAATAGAAAAGTGCGTAAACCAAAAACCCGTGACTTGATCCAAATGAAGGATATAATGACCAGCGGTCAACTGGTAAAAAGACAAGACATATGTAGACAAACAAACGACCCTCAGGTGAGACGGATCGCGGGCTCTGCCCACCTGAGGGATGAACACAACACAACAACAATGACAACTGCTGCTGTAGATGGAGGCAACCGGTAGGGGGCCCCCCCGCCAAGCCACACACCCCTCTACTGGATGTGTGGCACACAGCGGCAACACACAAAACATGAAGGGGCAGGAAGGCAGGGACACACCCCCTGCAGTCCAGGAGCTGTAACACAGAAAACAAAACATACATTAGCTCACCTCCCTGGCTGGGACCCTGGACCGACTGGGCCGTCAACAACACAAAACCACATCCCGGTCGGTCACAGGGCCCTCACGCCCTAACCGGCATTTGGCCGCTTAGGTCCACAGGTGTGAGGACGAAGAGCTACGGCTCCTTATTCGTCCCGATGTACGTGTGTGCAGGTTACCTCCCTGGGGCGTGGCTACGTCACCTCCTGGACCTACCTCCTCCCAGAGCTGACCCCTGCCTTCTGCTAGGGGTCACCCAGAGCCGGAGTGGCTAATCGGGAAATTCGGGAGGATTCCCGATGGGCCGGCTCATATCAATCTCTAGTTTGGGCCGATTGGGAGGAAAAAAATATTTTGGGCCGGATTTGGGCATGAAACTCCCGGGCTGAAAAAGGGGTCCACTCCGGCCCTGGGGTCACCCAAGCCTCCTGGGGAGTCACCCCAGCCAAACACAACACAACAACAACAACGACAACTGCCGCTGTAGACGGAGGCGACCGGTAGGGGGCCCGCCGTACCGTGATAATGGCTCTAACTTTCTCAAATGAAATAAAACTAAAAACTAAAGTATTGAATTGTGGGTCCTCAAAAAGTGACCAGTGATGTAGCATTTTTTTTTTTTACAGTTTTTACATTTTACAATGCATACAAGAAACTATTAAGCCTAATATCAGTTCAGAAAGAAAATCAGTTCTAAAATGAGGAAGATCCTTTCTTTTGAGGATACTGAGATAATTATTCACACTTCCATATCATGATGTCTGGACAACTTTAATGCTTTTGTTTATGGAGTTGCAAGGTGGCTGCAGTTGGTACAGAATATGGCAGCTTGTGGGATTACTGGGACCAGAAGGAAACATCACACCAGTGCTGACCTCCCTGCCTGGTCACTGGTTGCTTTTAGGGTGAAATTTAGGATTTGGCTTTTACCATGTGGAGAGATGCAAGGGAGCACACCTGAACATACTACTGAACATATTACTGAACAAACTACTGAACATATTACTGAACAACCTACTGAACATACTACTGAACATATTACTGAACATACTGAAAAAACTACTGAACATAGTACTGATCATATTACTGACTTGTTTTACCATATGGAGAGATACGTGTACATATATCTGAACATTTTTCTGAGTTGTTTTCCTGGCCACACCCCCTTTCATCTCTGTGCTGATCCAAGACATCACATAAGTCCTCACATGGTTACTGCACTGTGGCCAGATGATGCATGTCTAACATATTCTGCCTGTGATGGCCATTAGAACAGACATGCTGTTTATGTCTGCCCTACTAGAATAACTGACATTTTTGAAAATATCTAATTCATGTTTTGGACAGGAAATGTTCAAAGATTTTAACACTCCTACTAGAGACTCTGACTGATTTCTTCAAACTCCAGACAATAAATCTTCATTAATTCTTTAATTATGAACTAAGTGAATGTGATTTTCTGCAGTCCCTGTTCTTCCTGCTGTGGCTGGAGTGTCTGTTCAGAGCTTCTCATGACCGCTCACATCATCTTTCGCCTGTGGCTGGTTGGCTGCTTCAGCCTGTAGACTGTGAGCTGGAGAATCACAGCAGGTGTGACACAGTGCTGTCTGTGATGACTCAGTCATAACTCTGCGTCCTCTGGTGTGGCGGGTGTCCAGTGGAGTGTCCTGTAGTCTCTGTTATGAGATGCGTCATTATTAGCACGCAGCCGTCAGTTCCAATTCACTTCCACACAGTCAGATCAGCACCTCCCATATACACAGGCCTGCTCTCTCTCTCCCTCTACCCCTCCCGCTCTCCTTCTCTCTCTCCCTCTACCCCTCCATCTCCTTCTCTCTCTCCCTCTCTCTCTTCCTTTCTCCCTCTACCCATCTCTCTCCTCTCCCTCTCTCTACCCCTCCCTCTCTCTCTCTATCCCTCTACCCCTCCCTCTCTCTCTATACCTCTATCCATCTCTCTCCCTCTCAATCTCCCTCCTTTGTCCCTCTCTACCCCCCCCCCCCCCCCCCTTCTCTGGGAGGAGCGGCAGCAGAATTTGTTTGTTCTTGGAGTTTGTGTCATGAAGGCAGGTGAGGGAAGAATGAAGTGGAGAACAAAGCCAGTGTGTGCAGGCGCCTCCGTGATGCATCACCTGAGTCATGACGACAGGGCAAATGGCAGAGAGACGCCTCACTGAGGCTCATCCTGTCCCGATAATTGCCACCGCCGCAGTTCTTCAAAACACACACACACACACACACACACACACACACACACACACACACACACCTACCTATACACACACACACACACACACACACGCACACACACACACACACACACACACACACACACACACACACACACACACACACACACACAGCTACACTGTCGCATTTCTGCATATACAAATTTACACCCTTCTCTAGATACTCATGCATACATTTAGTGTACTACACACACACACACACACAGACACACACAATCACACAGACTTGAGTTGTCACTGTTCCAGTAGTTGATTTCTACGTACTCGTGCTGGTGTTTTGGGAGTGTGTGTATTTTGTAAGAGAGTACATGTTCTCATGCTGTTATGAGCCCACCAGCCTATAAGGAGATGATGTACAGACTTCAGAACAAAAATCTTAATGGAGTTAAATGTTATAGGGTGTAGTTCTCACAGAGATCTGTCTGTGATAGAGACCTGGGGATGTGTGGAGAGCTACTGTAACAGAAATAAAACTAACACTAATACCAACACTAAACACACTAATACCAACACTGATACCAACACTAAGCACTAATACCAACACTAATACCAAACTAAACACTCATACCAACACTAAACATTAATACCAACACTAATACCAACACTAAACATTAATACCAACAATAAACACTAATACCAACACTGATACGAACACTAAACATTAATACCAACACTAATACCAACACTAAACACTAATACCAACACTAAACATTATACCAACACTAAACACTAATACCATGACTAATACCAACACTAAAAATTACATAGCAACACTAATACCAACACTGATACCAACACTAATACCAACACTAAACATTAATACCAACACTAAACACTAATACCATGACTAATACCAACACTAAAAATTAAATAGCAACACTAATACCAACATTAAACACTAATACCAACACTGATACAACACTAAACAATAATACCAAATATAAAAATTTGTCCTGCAATCTCAAGTGCTGGTTTGGTCCTTCACAAATTCCAGATCACAAATGCAGAAATGGAACAGGTGGGAGGAAACACGAGGACATTTGTGATGGGACAATGTAGCATTTTGTCATTCTCATGTCATCACAAACTGGTTTATAGACCACCCAAGAGTGATGTCCCTTTTCCTCCCGCCCTACTCGCCTTTCCTCAACCCCACTAAGGAATTTTTTTCAGTCTGGAGGTGGAAGGTGTATGATCATCGGCCCCATGACCAAATGTCCCTCCTGGATGCAATGGATCCCGGCTGCAGAGACATTTCAGCTGAAGACTGCCAGGGGTGAATAAGGCATACCAAGCTTTTCTATCCCAGGTGCATGGCAAGGGCCAACTTTTCTCTTTTCTTTCTCTTTCTCTCTATGCTTTCTCTCTCTGTCCTGTTTCTCTTTTGCTCCCTCTCTGTCTGTTTTCTCACTTTCTCTCTCTCTCTTTCCTCCTGAGGTTAAACTGCTGCTAAAGGCAATCCCTCCACAATCGATACAGTCACGTGGGAGATTTTAGGCAGGATCCACCTCAGAGGGCTGGGGTTGGTGCAAGAGAGAAAGAGCGAGACAGACAGACAGACAGACAGACACAGAGAGAGAGACAGACAGATTACATAAAATTTCATCTAAAGTATATCCTATTTGACACCTCCAAGCAGAGTGAATTGACTCTAAAAGTTATTGAAAGTTTTTGTTTGCAACTGTAAGTCATATTTATCTCTTGATGATGGTGTTTATAAAATTAATTGATTGAGTGCTAATATCACCACAGCCAGATGGCTTTGAGTGGATATTAAGCTTTTATGGAACCCTAAATTGAAAATTATTACAATTCACTATGCTAATAGTCCAAATAGTGAAATGTTCAGTAGCCTGTGTGAAGAATTACGCTTGGTACTGTGCTTGTCCTGATCTCATCAGTTTCTGGCCACACCCACTGCTCTGCTCCTCTGGCCAAACTTTGTCTTGTCGTGTCTTACGGTGAGACAAAATTGCAGGACTAGAACGGGCACAGACAAGGCTGACGAATGACGGACCGAGGTAAGAGGGGGTCATGGGCGAGAGGAGCAAGAGGAGGAGAGGAAGAACGGTGCAGTGATGGACAGACAGCGGGGCAAGGAATGGCCCATGGCACCCGGGACACTCGCGTCCCGTGGGCCCTGGGGTCCAGGACATTCGCAGCCCCCGGGGTCCAGGACACTCGTGTCCCGCAGGCCCCGGGCTGGGAGCACTGCACGGCCCATACTTCTCCACAGCTCTGTCCCTTCACTGTGTGTCAGGTGTAAAATTGTAATTCACAGCACATTTTCTGTCTCTCACAGAATATGGAAGAGAATGTGGATCAGTCACAACCCCGACAATTAGCAATTAAAATCAAATTAGTGCTACGCCGACCGGCATGCAAATCAAAAGCTGGAGTTCGGAACAAATCACATAATTATGAATGTTGACGGCTTGATAAGACACAGGCAGAGGAAGAGCACAAAGGCACAGCATCTGAGCAGCGTCCTGCAGAGGTCCCGAGTCCTGCAGAGGTCCCGCATCCCGCTCTTGCTGGAAGCAGCAGGAACAACAAAAAAACACCACAAAATAACCCAAAACTAAACAGCTGATGTAAATAACAGGAAGATCATTTCCTGCTCCTGTCATCTGACAGACGCCGGGCATCTCACGTGTGGCGTCTCACGTCAGTGCAGTGCAGATCCTAACACGTGAGTTTCTCAAATTTGTGAAGTGCATTTCAAAAGCAGCTTCTTGCCTGTACATTAGCACATTATCTGCAATTTTTGGTCAGAAAAATAAATTCAGGATATTGTCATTTCAAATTTGATGAATGACTTTGTGAACAGACCAACCAGCTCCACACAGGGCAAAAACGTGATGTGAAATCTTACCTGAAAATGTCGCCTGTCCTGACCTGACAACAAAAAGAAGAAAAAAAGGCAAAAAAGCACCGTGGGGGGTAATGTGGGGGGTCCCTGTTCCCACTGTGGGGTGGGGGTCCCCTGACAGGGCACACACACACACACACACACACACACACACCCTCCGTGCCGGTCCATCACAGCCCTACAGATGCATTACAAAACTGAAGAGGACCCATGTCGAACATTCCAGGCATGTCCACATATTTATGGGCATGTTTAGTTCAGCGGGTCAGGAGGCTCCGGTCGTCACAGCAACAACATTCCACACCGTGTCCCACATTCCACATTCTGTTCTGTATCCTACACTCATTAGAGCAGAAGAGAAGGACTGATATGAACTGTAGTGGTGTTTGTGTTTGTGTAGGAGCCAAAATAGAGTAGACACACACACACACACGCGCACACGCACGCACGCACGCACGCAGACACACACACACACACACACACACACACACACTGTCTGCTCCAGCTACCATCAAATCCATCACGTTCACTCATGCGAGTGGCCTGGTCACCGATGTCTTATAGGGTTTGGGGTGGGGAGAGTTTACACACAGTGTGTGTGTGTGTGTATGTGTGTGTGTTTGTGTGTGTGAGTGTGTGTCTTACCATTTGTGGTTACCAGATATTATACATCATGAGACACCAGGCAGGCCAAAATGGTGTTTTTTTGGGTTTCTGTAAGAAAACAGCACTGCTATTAAGAGATGTAGTTATAGTAATCGTGTTTTCTCAAATATTTGTCTTTTTGGATGTAAACATTTTACTTATTCATTGTTTATGCTGATTTGCTACAGTGGGAGCGGAGACAGCAGGATGTGTGAGGGGCTGAATGAGAAACTGCGCTAGGTGGAGGGGTGTTGGGTGGAGGGGAGGAGGGGCGGAGGGTGGAGGGTAGAGGGGAGGAGGAGTGGAGGGCGGATGGGCGTCGGGAGGAGGGGTGGAGGGTGGAGGGGTGGAGGGTAGAGGGTAGGAGGGGCATCGGGCAGAGGGTGGAGGGGTGGAGGGCGCAGGGGCGTCGGGAGGAGGGGTGGAGGGGCGGTGGGTGGAGGGGTGTCGGGTGGAGGGGTGGAGGGGCGTCGGGAGGAGGGGCGGAGGGTGGAGGGGTGGAGGGGCGTCGGGAGGAGGGTGGAGGGTAGAGGGGTGGAGGGGCATCGGGCGGAGGGGTGGAGGGTGGAGGGCGGTGTGCTAGCAGCAGAGCAGGCTGGTCATTACCACCCCACAGATACAGTAGCAGGGCAAATGAAAACAAATGTGGCTGTTTCTCTGTCACTGCATCTCTTGTCTCTTTAGCATTGATCTCCTCACATTCGCTGTGATGTCCACTGAGTGTCCCGACATGCCCAGCACCGACACACATAGCCACTCCTACCACCCCAGATCTCCTAGAGTTTCTGGAAAGATCTGCAGATGTTGTGCCATCCGAGGGACTGCAGGTTCTGTGCAGTAGATCGCCCACATGGTGGATCCTGTTTAATAATGGCTCACATCTGTACACTCACGCAGTGGCTCCGGTTTAATAAAGGGTCCCCTTCTGGAAAACCATACTGGATCCTGTTTAATAATGGATCACCTCTGGTCATCCACAGGATGGATCCTATGTCCGCATGGTACTCTTTTAATGAGTCATCTTCCCCCTCCCCATCTGTCTCATTGCAAGCGCCAAACCTGGGCAGGAGCCGTTTCCTGGCACCTGTTGCTTAGAAACCATAGCCTTCTCACCTGGTGTGTGTCGAGGAAATCGTTTAGCCAGCGGTTAGATCGTGGGTGAAGTGTCTGAGACTGGCAGATTCCAATAATGCTGACATTCACCCTCATACTGGCATTATCCTCCTAAATAGAATAATTCTTTTTTAAACAAAAAATCCTTTAAGGGTGTCAGAGTGGGGTTGATTTTTCTTTGTTCCCTTTATGTTCCAGAGAGACTGTGATTGAGACTGTGACTGAGACTGTGACTGAGACTGTGACTGTGACTGTGACTGAAACTGAGACTGAGACTGAGACTGAGACTGAAACTGAGACTGAAACTGAGACTGAGACTGAAACTGCTGAGGAGTATGAAGTCCAACAGCTTAGCAGAATGGGCAATATTTAATAATAATAATAATAATAATAATAATTTCATCTGTTCAACTGTTTTGCTAAAAAACAGCTAAATATAGCTTGAAATGATTAAGATAAAAATAAAATACAACACAAATAATAAAACATTGCAGCAGAATAAAGTCACAGGTTAATTAAAGGCAAATCGAAACAGATTGATTTTAGCTCTCTTAAAAGTGCCAATCAAAAGAGCCTCAGGTGCCCAGAAACTCCACCCCCACACCACAGTGAAAACAGCCTGTGATAGAATAACATTAGTGTGGATGGTGTAGCATCTAATAATGTAATGTTGTGGCATAATAATAATGAAACGATGTGGTGTGAGGATATTCTAATAGATGATAATGTAATGTGGCATGCGGCCAGAGAAAGACAATTTTCTGAACTGTGGACAGTGTTTCATGATAATGTATCATTGCTGTGGTCTGTCGACAGTATAACACAAGATGATGTTACATTGTTGTGACATGTATATAGTGAACCATATGATGGTGTTACATTGTTGTGACATGTATATAGTGAACCATATGATGGTGTTACGTTGATGTGACATGTATATAGTGAACCATATGATGGTATTACATTGTTGTGACATGTATATAGTGAACCATATGATGGTGTTACATTGACGGGACATGTATATAATGAACCATATGATGGTGTTACGTTGATGTGACATGTATATAGTGAACCATATGATGGTATTACATTGTTGTGACATGTATATAGTGAACCATATGATGGTGTTACATTGACGTGACATGTATATAATGAACCATATGATGGTGTTACATTGACGTGACATGTATATAGTGAACCATATGATGGTGTTACGTTGATGTGACATGTACATAGTGAACCATATGATGGTGTTACATTGATGTGACATGTATATAGTGAACCATATGATGGTGTTACATTGATGTGACATGTATATAGTGAACAATATGATGGTGTTACGTTGATGTGACATGTATATAATGAACCATATGATGGTGTTACATTGACGTGACATGTATATAGTGAACCATATGATGGTGTTACGTTGATGTGACATGTACATAGTGAACCATATGATGGTGTTACATTGATGTGACATGTATATAGTGAACCATATGATGGTGTTACATTGATGTGACATGTATATAGTGAACAATATGATGGTGTTACGTTGATGTGACATGTATATAGTGAACCATATGATGGTGTTACATTGATGTGACGTATATAATGAATCATATGATGGTGTTACATTGTTGTGTCATGTATATAGTGAACCATATGATGGTGTTACATTGATGTGACATGTATATAATGAACCATATGATGGTGTTACATTGACGTGACATGTATATAGTCAACCATATGATGATGTTACATTGATGTGACATGTATATAGTGAACCATATGATGGTGTTACATTGATGTGACATGTATATAATGAACCATATGATGGTGTTACATTGATGTGACATGTATATAGTGAACCATATGATGGTGTTACGTTGATGTGACATGTATATAGTGAACCATATGATGGTGTTACGTTGATGTGACATGTATATAGTGAACCATATGATGGGACACAGAGAGATTAGTGAGGCAGATTTTGTGATTAGTGGGAATGAGAGATTATGCCTGGGTGAACATGTCTGACGAGTCATCTTACTCTCTCATCTTCCTCATCTTCTTCATCTTCCTCTTCCTCTCTAACTACAGTGAAAGTCTTCTGGTACCTTGCTCACTTCAGGCCTAACTCATATTCTTATGTGTTATTATCTCCGTGGATACAGAACGCCTCGGGTGGTGCTCTGGGGTGGTGCGCTCGGGTGGTGCTGCTGGCAACAGGAGCTCCTGTGATGACAGTTGCCATGTTTCTATAGTGATTCTACGTTTTTATAGTGATTTTATATGTTTCTATAGTGATCTGCTCTCACACTCAGATCTTTACACAATTAAATGACACTGGACAACAACACTTACACACTAATTCTATATTGTTAGTAAATGTATAGGCGGACCTTACTGTACTTCATACACTAAATGTGAATACAAATGTGTGTGTGTGTGTGTGTGTGTGTGTGCCCGTGTGTATGTGTATGTGTGTGTGCGTGTGTGTGTGTGTGTGTGTGTGTGTGTGTGTGCAGTACTCAACAGGTACAGGTGATGTGGAGAGAAGTTTCCAGTGGCAAGATGACACTAGCCAAGCTATTACTGTCCTCCTTCCTTCTACACACACTCAGTGAAGGTAACACACATACACACACACATACACAACACACACAACACAACACACACACACACACACACACACACACACACACACACACACACACAAACACACACACAATGCTGATATTTGCAGCAGTACCCTTACTTTTTCTCCTCTAACTCCACCCCCTTTCCCAGGGAACCTGTCACTCATGGTTCTCTCTGGCTTGATACTACTGTGTGTGTGTGTGTGTGTGTGTGTGTGTGTGTGTGTGTGTGTGTGTGTGTGTGTGTGTGTGTGTGTGTGTATGTGTGTGTGAGTGAGTGTGTGTGTATGTGTTGTGTGTGTGTGTCGTGTGTGTGTGTGTGTTGTGTGTGTGTGTTGTGTGTTTTGTGTGTGTTTGTGTGTTTGTGTGTCGTGTGTGTCTGTCTGTGTCTCTCCACTTCTGTCTGTTTCTCTCTCTCCCTCTCCAGCTTTCCTTCTCCATCTCTCTCTCTCTCTCCATCTCTCTTTCTTTCTCTCTCTTTCTCTCGTCTCCACCATCTTTCTTACCACTCCACACTTTCACACTGGCTCTCTCTCAAGTTGCTATGGGAATAGTGTTTTCATGGTTATTATCTCTTGGTGATTGTTAAGGGCTTTGTGGCCTCAAGAAAATCAAGAGAAATTAGACACAAACTGATCACAGTGCACAACTCACTGCATTCAACATAATGGCCCTGGGTTGACTTTAGCCCCGCCCCCACCCCTGCCTCAGAGACAGACAATCAGATAGCCCCGCCCCCCATACTGCTCCTGAGGGAGAAAATAAGAGAGTGAACTGGTGAAAGGGTAAAAGATAGACTGAGAGCAGAGAAAGAGAGAGAGTGAGTGACATTATGAGAGTGGTGAAGGGACTCAGACAGGCTGCCTGTAGCTGCATAATGAGAATTGAAGAGTTCATGAAGATATGAAGAGATGTGATCAAACAGTAGAGACACTTGACTGGCTTCACACACATGCAATATCATCTGCACTCAATCAGGAGCTTCTGTACCCAACCCTAAACACACAC
>NC_135225.1:14873684-14933684 GCF_052324685.1 Brachyhypopomus gauderio | reverse complement strand
GGATCAAAATAATGTGTATTGGCAAAATGATTCAAATCACAGAACTAAATCACATGCTGAGATCAGCTTTGTGTGTGTGTTTGTGTGGTATTTCATGTGAGAAATAGTTTTCAGTCCGTTCCAATGTTTGGCCACTAGATGGAACCCAAGTACTACCATACTGATATCTCATTAATCTCAGTAATGCAATATGACATTTTGGTGAATTTAAAGGTTCATTTCTGGTCAGGCAGTGCACTTTTTGTTATAAGATGCAATTGCAATGTTATAGAACTTATTGATCTGGATCATACAAGACCAATTACTTGTCTGTATTCTGCAAAACAAGATTGCAGCATGAGTTTTTATGTTTTCTTAGGTTTTTGGGTACTGTAGCGCCCCCGACAGGCCAATTTGAACCAAACTTGGCAGACCTCACAAGGACTTCAGGATATAAAAGCCTTTCAAATTGGGAATTGATTGCATACATGGTTTATGAGTTATAGCAATATAGGTCATATATGGCATGGCCACAATGATATAATGGGAAAATGGACCAATCAGAAAAATAAAAATCCAACATTTTTTTAGTCAGTTTTTACCTACAGAGTCTACTGATTATGCTCATAGCAATTTTTCCATAATTGGATCAAATTCCTATGACTAGTTTGTAAATAGCTATTTTCAAACAATAGATGAATGTGACAAAAGTGTGCATTTTTTAATAGGACTTGTAATTGCAAAGTTGTCAGGTCTACTGCAAGGAATAAAATGAAACAAGTTGCATGTTCCTAAGTGAAAATTTGGAGGAGTTATGCATGATTTTCACAAATAGCGCCACCTAGTGGCCAAATGTTTTAAAACTGCACAGCATGACACATAGTCCTGAGATATGCACAGTGGTGAGATTTCATGTTGTTTGGCCAATGGTAAGTCTGTCAAATGGCCAATTAATTCAAATAAAAATTAATTGGCTCATGGCGGCCATGTTTTTTGAGTGATGATGTCATCATTGTGTGTCTTGATATCACTTGGGCCCCTGATGATGCCTGTAAAGTTTTGGCTTGATGTGACTAATGGTTTCTGAGATACAGTTTTTCCCATGTTATAGCGCCCCCTATTGGACAATCGTGGCCAGCTTTGACGTATGACCTCGTAGTCATGTGCCCTAACAACGGTTAAAATTTTATGAAGATCGGTCAAAGCGTTGCTGAGATATGGCTGTTTAAGTAAATTTGGCCACGCCTTGGAGCTATTGATTGACATGTGACAACCAGACTGTATGCAAATCTCAAAATGTTTTTAAGCAACTTTGATAATGAGACTCTCCTGAATATTTTGACACCAAGGTTGTGGTGATCGGATGAAAAACCAGGGACTAGTACAAAAAAGTAGGTTTTGCATATTATGCAAATTAGCAAAAAATCTAAGTAGGCGGAGCTTAATGGTTCTTGAGGCTTTTTTGTTTGGCTTGAGCCAAGGAATCCATCAGAAGTGGAATTTTGTTTCTAGGCCCTACGGTTTGGGAGATATGGACCAAAACGCAAAATGGTGCGCTATAGCGCCACCATCAGGCCAATGTGGGTCCCTGTCTCTATTTCTCTCATTGCACACCTGCTGCACCTTGCTGGCAAGTTTGGTCTTTCTGGGCCTTACGGTTTAGGCTGCAGTATGCGTTTTACAGGGGGAAAAATAATAATAAATATAGCCGCAAGCGGCAATTGGCGGGTTCACACACGAATAGGCTTCTTGGCCTCAATAGGCAGAGGCCCAAAAGGTCCTTTAGACCCTAAATGTGAAAAAGAAGCTGTTTGAGTGGAAAAAATGCACAAATAAATCAATGTGCAAAAAAGTTCAATTGGGGCACTAAAGGGCTAAAAGGATCAAAATAATGTGCATTGGCAAAATAATTCAGATCACAGAACTAAATCACATGCTGAGATCAGCTTTGTGTGTGTTTGTGTGGTATTTCATGTGAGCAATAGTTTTCAGTCAGAATATGGCTACTAGATGGAGGCCAAGTACTACCATACTGATATCTCATTAATGTCAGTAATGAAATAGGATATTTTGGTGAATTAAAAGGTTCGTTTCTGGTCAGGCTGTGTACTTTATGTAAAAAAAAAGATTCAGTTGAGGCACTAAAGGCCGAAAAGGATCAAAATAATGTGTATTGGCAAAATGATTCAGATCACAGAACTAAATCACATGCTGAGATCAGCTTTGTGTGTGTTTGTGTGGTGTTTCATGTGAGCAATAGTTTTCAGTCAGTTTCAGTGTTTGGCCACTAGATGGAGCCCAAGTACCATCATACTGATATCTCATTAATATCAGTAATGCAATGACATTTTGGTGAATTAAAAGGTTCATTTCTGGTCAGGCAGTGCACTTTTTGTTATAAGATGCAATTGCAATGTTATAGAACTTATTGATCTGGATCATACAAGACCAATTACTTGTCTGTATTCTGCATAACAAGATTGCAGCATGAGTTTTTATGTTTTCTTAGGTTTTTGGGTACTGTAGCGCCCCCGACAGGCCAATTTGAACCAAACTTGGCATACCTCACAAGGACTTCAGGATATAAAAGCCTTTCAAATTGGGACTTGATTGCATACATGGTTTATGAGTTATAGCAATATAGGTCATATATGGCATGACCACAATGATATAATGGGAAAATGGACCAATCAGAAAAATAAAAATCCAAAATTTTTTTAATCACTTTTTACCTACAGAGTCTACTGATTATGCTCATAGCAATTTTGCCATAATTGGATCACATTCCTATGACTAGTTTGTAAATAGCTATTTTCAAACAATTGATGAATGTGACAAAAGTATGCATTTTTTAATAGGACTTGTAATTGCAAAGTTGTCAGGTCTACTGCAAGGAATAAAAAGAAACAAGTTGCATGTTCCTAAGTGAAAATTTGGAGGAGTTATGCATGATTTTCACAAATAGCGCCACCTAGTGGCCAAATGTTTCAAAACTGCACAGCATGACACATAGTCCTGAGATATGCACAGTGGTGAGGTTTCATGTTGTTTGGCCAATGGTAAGTCTGTCAAATGGCCAATTAATTCAAATAAAAATTAATTGGCTCATGGCGGCCATGTTTTTTGAGTGATGATGTCATCATTGTGTGTCTTGATATCACTTGGGCCCCTGATGATGCCTGTAAAGTTTTGGCTTGATGTGACTAATGGTTTCTGAGAAACAGTTTTTCCCATGTTATAGCGCCCCCTATTGGACAATCGTGGCCAGCTTTGACCTGTGACCTCGGAGTCATGTGCCCCAACAACTGTTAAAATTTTATGAAGATCGGTCAAAGCGTTGCTGAGATATGGCTGTTTAAGTAAATTTGGCCACGCCTCGGAGCTATTGATTGACATGTGACAACCAGACTGTATGCAAATCTCAAAATGTTTTTAAGCAACTTTGATAATGAGATTCTCCTGAATATTTTGACACCAAGGTTGTGGTGATCCGATGAAAAACCAGGGACTAGTACAAAAAAGTAGGTTTTGCATATTATGCAAATTAGCAAAAAATCTAAGTAGGCGGAGCTTAATGGTTCTTGAGGCTTTTTTGTTTGGCTTGAGCCAAGGAATCCATCAGAAGTGGAATTTTGTTTCTAGGCCCTACGGTTTGGGAGATATGGACCAAAACGCAAAAGGGTGCGCTATAGCGCCACCATCAGGCCAATGTGGGTCTCTGTGCTTTAGCACGGTCTCGCAAAGAGACTACACCATCCTGCCAAGTTTGGTCTCCCTGGGCCTTACGGTCTAGGCTGCAGTATGCGTTTTATCAGTAGAAAAATAATAATAAATATAGCCGCAAGCGGCAATTGGCGGGTTCACACACGAATAGGCCACTTGGCTTCAATAGGCAATAGACCCAATAGGTCCTTTAGACCCAAAAGAAGCTGTTTGAGTGGAAAAAATGCACAAATAAATCAATGTGCAAAAAAATGTTCAATTGGGGCACTAAAGGCCCAAAAGGATCAAAATAATTTGTATTGGCAAAATGATTCAAATCACAGAACTAAATCACATGCTGAAATCAGCTTTGTGTGTGTTTGTGTGGTATTTCATGTGAGCAATAGTTTTCAGTCAGTTTCGGTGTTTGGCCACTAGATGGAGCCCAAGTACTACCATACTGATATCTCATTAATCTCAGTAATGCAATGACATTTTGGTGAATTAAAAGGTTCATTTCCGGTCAGGCAGTGCACTTTTTGTTATAAGATGTAAATGCAATGTTATAGAACTTATTGATCTGGATCATACAAGACCAATTACTTGTCTGTATTCTGCATAACAAGATTGCAGCATGAGTTTTTATGTTTTCTTAGGTTTTTGGGTACTCTAGTGCCCCCGACAGGCCAATTTGAACCAAACTTGGCATACCTCACAAGGACTTCAGGATATAAAAGCCTTTCAAATTGGGAGTTGATTGCATACATGGTTTATGAGTTATAGCAATATAGGTCATATATGGCATGGCCACAATGATATAATGGGAAAATGGACCAATCAGATAAATAAAAATCGAACATTTTTTTAATCAGTTTTTACCTACAGAGTCTACTGATTATGCTCATAGCAATTTTTCCATAATTGGATCAAATTCCTATGACTAGTTTGTAAATAGCTATTTTCAAACAATAGATGAATGTGACAAAAGTATGCATTTTTTAATAGGACTTGTAATTGCAAAGTTGTCAGGTCTACTGCAAGGAATAAAAAGAAACAAGTTGCATGTTCCTAAGTGAAAATTTGGAGGAGTTATGCATGATTTTCACAAATAGCGCCACCTAGTGGCCAAATGTTTTAAAACTGCACAGCATGACACATAGTCCTGGGATATGCACAGTGGTGAGGTTTCATGTTGTTTGGCCAATGGTAAGTCTGTCAAATGGCCAATTAATTCAAATAAAAATTAATTGGCTCATGGCGGCCATGTTTTTTGAGTGATGATGTCATCATTGTGTGTCTTGATATCACTTGGGCCCCTGATGATGCCTGTAAAGTTTTGGCTTGATGTGACTTATGGTTTCTGAGATACAGTTTTTCCCATGTTATAGCGCCCCCTATTGGACAATCGTGGCCAGCTTTGACGTATGACCTCGTAGTCATGTGCCCTAACAACGGTTAAAATTTTATGAAGATCGGTCAAAGCGTTGCTGAGATATGGCTGTTTAAGTAAATTTGGCCACGCCTCGGAGCTATTGATTGACATGTGACAACCAGACTGTATGCAAATCTCAAAATGTTTTTAAGCAACTTTGATAATGAGATTCTCCTGAATATTTTGACACCAAGGTTGTGGTGATCGGATGAAAAACCAGGGACTAGTACAAAAAAGTAGGTTTTGCATATTATGCAAATTAGCAAAAAATCTAAGTAGGCGGAGCTTAATGGTTCTTGAGGCTTTTTTGTTTGGCTTGAGCCAAGGAATCCATCAGAAGTGGAATTTTGTTTCTAGGCCCTACGGTTTGGGAGATATGGACCAAAACGCAAAAAGGTGCGCTATAGCGCCACCATCAGGCCAATGTGGGTCCCTGTCTCTATTTCTCTCATTGCACACCTGCTGCACCTTGCTGGCAAGTTTGGTCTTTCTGGGCCTTACGGTCTAGGCTGCAGTATGCGTTTTACAGGGGGAAAAATAATAATAATAATAATAAGAAAAATCTCAGCAATTACAATAGGTTTCCCACACTACGTGTGTGAACCCTAATAATAAATATAGCCGCAAGCGGCAATTACGGGGTCCAAGCACAGGGTATGGGCACCATCTGGCACGCCTGAGATGCGTAAGCATGTGTGTGTAATCACTGGGTAGGTATGGGTGAAGCAATGTGTATATGAAACCTATAGGTAGGCCATTGCATGTGTGTGCATGTGTAAGAAAGATGTAGGGGTAATTCAGGAAATTCTAGTATAGCGCCACCTAGTGGTGCAATTCCCGTCATACTTGAGTATGTCTTAGAGGGTGTGTAGATGAACATAATATGTGAGTTTCATGTTGATTGGCATATGATAAGCTTGTGAAAGGTGTACTGAAAGCTGATTGGTCGATAGCGGCGGCCATATTGGACATATGATGGTGCAGGTCAAGGACCTGTGTCATAGGTGCATATAGATGATGCGTACCAAGTTTGGAGTTATTTGGCCAATCGGTGTGGGCAGGAGAGTTTTTTGGCCGTTATAGCGCCACCTAGGTGTGCATGTCTGCCAAAATGTATGTACCGGTCTAGACACCCAATAGGTACATGTGTGTGAAATTTGGAGTGAATACATGAAAGTATGCCTGAGATACAGCAGAATATGTGGATTTTTGGCGAAGAAATTTTCTACGCTTGACTTGTGATGCATGTGGCCACGCCCATGTGCAGAAATGTGCACTTTGGCTCCATAACAATTAAAGTTCAGACTCTTGTGAGCGCCTGGATACCACATATGTGCATGTATGTGAAAAATCCAGGGACTAGTACGCGCTCAAAAATGTGTGCAAATTTGCATATTATGCAAATTAGCTCGACATGTAAGGGGCGGAGCATATGGCTTCAATGGAACTTTTTTTAGATGAGCACATGCCTGATCAGGTGAAGTTTACATTTTGTCTCTAGGACATACGGTTTAGGAGAAACACCAGTTTAAACTTTTTCATGCGTTTTTGTGCGCTATAGCGCCACCTATGGTCGGATCGGGCTGGCGTGTTGCGCCTGAGTAGCGGAGAGGAGTACTACAAGTTGGCCAAAGGAGAAGTCTGTAGGTCTTACGGTTTAGGCTGCACAACGAGTTTTAAGGCAGAAAAAAAATTGGCATATGAAAAGCTTGTGAAAGGTGTACTGAAAGCTGATTGGTCGATAGCGGCGGCCATATTGGACATATGATGGTGCAGGTCAAGGACCTGTGTCATAGGTGCATATAGATGATGCGTACCAAGTTTGGAGTTATTTGGCCAATCGGTGTGGGCAGGAGAGTTTTTTGGCCGTTATAGCGCCACCTAGATGTGCATGTCTGCCAAAATGCATGTGCAGGTCTAGACACCCAGTAGGTACATGTGTGTGAAATTTGGTATGAATACGTGAAAGAATGCCTGAGATATAGCAGAATATGTGGATTTTTGGCGAAGGAATTTTCTACGCTTGACTTGTGATGCATGTGGCCACGCCCATGTGCAGAAATGTGCACTTTGGCTCCATAATAATTAAAGTTCAGACTCTTCTGAGCGCCTGGATATCACATATGTGCATGTATGTGAAAAATCCAGGGACTAGTACGCGCTCAAAAATTTGTGCAAATTTGCATATTATGCAAATTAGCTCGACATGTAAGGGGCGGAGCATATGGCTTCAATGGAACTTTTTTTAGAGGAGCTCATGCCTGATCATATGCAGTTTACATTTTGTCTCTAGGACATACGGTGTAGGAGAAACACCTGTGTAAACTTTTTCATGCGTTTGTGTGCGCTATAGCGCCACCTAGGGTCGTATCGGGCTGGCGTGTTGCGCCTGAGTAGCGGAGAGGAGTACTACAAGTTGGCCAAAGGAGAAGTCTGTAGGTCTTACGGTTTAGGCTGCACAACGCGTTTTAGCGGAGAAAAAGAATAATAATAATAATAATAATAATAATAAATATAGCCGCAAGCGGCAATTACGGGGTCCAAGCGCAGGGTATGGGCACCATCTGGCACGCCTGAGATGCGTAAGCATGTGTGTGTAATCACTGGGTAGGTATGGGTGAAGCAATGTGTATATGAAACCTATAGGTAGGCCATTGCATGTGTGTGCATGTGTAAGAAAGATGTAGGGGTAATTCAGGAAATTCTAGTATAGCGCCACCTAGTGGTGCAATTCCCGTCATACTTGAGTATGTCTTAGAGGGTGTGTAGATGAACATAATATGTGAGTTTCATGTTGATTGGCATATGATAAGCTTGTGAAATGTGAACTGAAAGCTGATTGGTCGATAGCGGCGGCCATATTGGACATATGATGGTGCAGGTCAAGGATCTGTGTCATAGGTGCATATAGATGATGCGTACCAAGTTTGGAGTTATTTGGCCAATCGGTGTGGGCAGGAGAGTTTTTTGGCCGTTATAGCGCCACCTAGGTGTGCATGTCTGCCAAAATGTATGTACCGGTCTAGACACCCAATAGGTACATGTGTGTGAAATTTGGAGTGAATACATGAAAGTATGCCTGAGATACAGCAGAATATGTGGATTTTTGGCGAAGAAATTTTCTACGCTTGACTTGTGATGCATGTGGCCACGCCCATGTGCAGAAATGTGCACTTTGGCTCCATAACAATTAAAGTTCAGACTCTTCTGAGCGCCTGGATATCACATATGTGCATGTATGTGAAAAATCCAGGGACTAGTACGCGCTCAAAAATGTGTGCAAATTTGCATATTATGCAAATTAGCTCGACATGTAAGGGGCGGAGCATATGGCTTCAATGGAACTTTTTTTAGATGAGCACATGCCTGATCAGATGAAGTTTAAATTTTGTCTCTAGGACATACGGTTTAGGAGAAACACCAGTTTAAACTTTTTCATGCGTTTTTGTGCGCTATAGCGCCACCTAGGGTCGTATCGGGCTGGCGTGTTGCGCCTGAGTAGCGGAGAGGAGTACTACAAGTTGGCCAAAGGAGAAGTCTGTAGGTCTTACGGTTTAGGCTGCACGATGCGTTTTAAGGCAGAAAAAAAATAATAATAATAATAATAATAATAAATATAGCCGCAAGCGGCAATTACGGGGTCCAAGCACAGGGTATGGGCACCATCTGGGACGCCTGAGATGCGTAAGCATGTGTGTGTAATCACTGGGTAGGTATGGGTGAAGCAATGTGTATATGAAACCTATAGGTAGGCCATTGCATGTGTGTGCATGTGTAAGAAATATGTAGGGGTAATTCAGGAAATTCTAGTATAGCGCCACCTAGTGGTGCAATTCCCGTCATACTTGAGTATGTCTTAGAGGGTGTGTAGATGAACATAATATGTGAGTTTCATGTTGATTGGCATATGATAAGCTTGTGAAATGTGAACTGAAAGCTGATTGGTCGATAGCGGCGGCCATATTGGACATATGATGGTGCAGGTCAAGGACCTGTGTCATAGGTGCATATAGATGATGCATACCAAGTTTGGAGTTACTTGGCCAATCGGTGTGGGCAGGAGAGTTTTTTGGCCGTTATAGCGCCACCTAGGTGTGCATGTCTGCCAAAATGTATGTACCGGTCTAGACACCCAATAGGTACATGTGTGTGAAATTTGGAGTGAATACATGAAAGTATGCCTGAGATACAGCAGAATATGTGGATTTTTGGCGAAGGAATTTTCTACGCTTGACTTGTGATGCATGTGGCCACGCCCATGTGCAGAAATGTGCACTTTGGCTCCATAACTATTAAAGTTCAGACTCTTCTGAACACCTGGATACCACATATGTGCATGTATGTGAAAAATCCAGGGACTAGTACGCGCTCAAAAATGTGTGCAAATTTGCATATTATGCAAATTAGCTCGACATGTAAGGGGCGGAGCATATAGCTTCAATGGAACTTTTTTTAGATGAGCTCATGCCTGATCAGATGCAGTTTGAATTTTATCTCTAGGACATACGGTGTAGGAGAAACACCTGTGTAAACTTTTTCATGCGATTTTGTGCGCTATAGCGCCACCTATGGTCGGATCGGGCTGGCGTGTTGCGCCTGAGTAGCGGAGAGGAGTACTACAAGTTGGCCAAAGGAGAAGTCTGTAGGACTTACGGTTTAGGCTGCACGACGCGTTTTAAGGCAGAAAAAGAAGAATAATAATAATAATAATAATCGGAACAAAACCAATAGGGTTCCAGCACCGCTGGTGCTTGGACCCCTAATAATATAGCCGCAAGCGGCAATTACGGGGTCCAAGCTGAGGTTTGGCAAGATTTTGCACCCACTGGCACAACATTATGTAAAGCTTTATGAAATGTACATGAAAGTATATGAAGCACGTTCGTGAATGAAGTACCTGCTCAAAAAACAGAATCTAAATGGCAGCTTTTTAAACTTTTGGTGGAATACTGCCCAACGTGGGATTCGAACCCCCGTTGACCACGTGCATTGTGGCTGGGAGCACATTGCTCTACCCATTGAGCTAATGGGTCTGACTGGATTACAGGCTCAACTCTAACTCTTTTGAGGAAAAGAATGACCTTTGATCTGCATGCATGTTCAGCATAGAAAATGAAAATATTCACAGTACAACCATTTGTGGATGGATTTGGCACAAACTTGGCAGATATCACCTCAGTGGTCTTCTGAATGTGTCTGTCCATTTTCATAACAATCAGACATTATATAGGGGAGTTTTTGAAATATGCAGTTCATATGTCATGACGGTACCATTGTGATGCATATGAAAAATATTAAATTGCAAGAATCTTAGAATTTGTTCCACCAGTTTTGTATTTCACATGCTGCTGGATATTATAATATGTGATTTGAGGTGATGGAGTGAAAATCCTAGGACTAGTATGAAAAGTGTAAATTATATGTATTGGATTATACACAAAAATCTGTACTTTTTTGCAAAGCACTTGCAATTACAAAGTTGTTAGTGATTTTGCATAGAATCATATGAGATCATGATTGTCCTTCTACATGAAAGCATGTAGGAGTAATTCAGGAATTTCTAGTATAGCGCCACCTAGTGGTGCAATTCCCGTCATACTTTGATATGTATTAGAGGGTGTGTAGATGAACATAATATGTGAGTTTCATGTTGATTGGCATATGATAAGCTTGTGAAAGGTGTACTGAAAGCTGATTGGTCGATAGCGGCGGCCATATTGGACATATGATGGTGCAGGTCAAGGACCTGTGTCATAGGTGCATATAGATGATGCGTACCAAGTTTGGAGTTATTTGGCCAATCGGTGTGGGCAGGAGAGTTTTTTGGCCGTTATAGCGCCACCTAGGTGTGCATGTCTGCCAAAATGTATGTGCCGGTCTAGACACCCAATAGGTACATGTGTGTGAAATTTGGTGTGAATCTGTCAAAGTATGCCTGAGATATAGCAGAATATGTGCATTTTTGGCGAAGGATTTTTCAACCTTTGACTTGTGAGGCATGTGGCCACGCCCATGTGCAGAAATGTGCACTTTGGCTCCATAACAATTAAAGTTCAGACTCTTGTGAGCGCCTGGATACCACATATGTGCATGTATGTGAAAAATCCAGGGACTAGTACGCGCTCAAAAATGTGTGTGTATTTGCATATTATGCAAATTAGCTCGACATGTAAGGGGCGGAGCATATAGCTTCAATGGAACTTTTTTTAGATGAGCTCATGCCTGATCAGATGCAGTTTGAATTTTATCTCTAGGACATACGGTGTAGGAGAAACACCTGTGTAAACTTTTTCATGCGATTTTGTGCGCTATAGCGCCACCTATGGTCGGATCGGGCTGGCGTGTTGCGCCTGAGTAGCGGAGAGGAGTACTACAAGTTGGCCAAAGGAGAAGTCTGTAGGACTTACGGTTTAGGCTGCACGACGCGTTTTAGCGGAGAAAAAGAATAATAATAATAATAATAATAATAATAATAATCAGAACAATTACAATAGGGTTCCAGCACCGCTGGTGCTTGGACCCCTAATAATAATCAGAACAATTACAATAGGGTTCCAGCACCGCTGGTGCTTGGACCCCTAAATATAGCCGCAAGCGGCGATTACGGGGTCCAAGCTGAGGTTTGGCAAGATTTTGCACCCACTGGCACAACATTATGTAAAGCTTTATGAAATGCACATGAAAGTATATCAAGCACGTTCGTGAATGAAGTACCTGCTCAAAAAACAGAATCTAAATGGCAGCTTTTTAAACTTATGGTGGAATACTGCCCAACGTGGGATTCGAACCCCCGTTGTCCACGTGCATTGTGGCTGGGAGCACATTGCTCTACCCATTGAGCTAATGGGTCTGACTGGATTACAGGCTCAACTCTAACTCTTTTGAGGAAAAGAATGACCTTTGATCTGCATGCATGTTCAGCATAGAAAATGAAAATATTCACAGTACAACCATTTGTGGATGGATTTGGCACAAACTTGGCAGATATCACCTCAGTGGTCTTCTGAATGTGTCTGTCCATTTTCATAACAATCAGACATTATATAGGGGAGTTTTTGAAATATGTAGTTCATATGTCATGACGGTACCATTGTGATGCATATGAAAAATATTAAATTGCAAGAATCTTAGAATTTGTTCCACCAGTTTTGTATTTCACATGCTGCTGGATATTATAATATGTGATTTGAGGTGATGGAGTGAAAATCCTAGGACTAGTATGAAAAGTGTAAATTATATGTATTGGATTATACACAAAAATCTGTACTTTTTTGCAAAGCACTTGCAATTACAAAGTTGTTAGTGATTTTGCATAGAATCATATGAGATCATGATTGTCCTTCTACATGAAAGCATGTAGGAGTAATTCAGGAATTTCTAGTATAGCGCCACCTAGTGGTGCAATTCCCGTCATACTTTGATATGTATTAGAGGGTGTGTAGATGAACATAATATGTGAGTTTCATGTTGATTGGCATATGATAAGCTTGTGAAAGGTGTACTGAAAGCTGATTGGTCGATAGCGGCGGCCATATTGGACATATGATGGTGCAGGTCAAGGACCTGTGTCATAGGTGCATATAGATGATGCGTACCAAGTTTGGAGTTATTTGGCCAATCGGTGTGGGCAGGAGAGTTTTTTGGCCGTTATAGCGCCACCTAGGTGTGCATGTCTGCCAAAATGTATGTGCCGGTCTAGACACCCAATAGGTACATGTGTGTGAAATTTGGAGTGAATACATGAAAGTATGCCTGAGATACAGCAGAATATGTGGATTTTTGGCGAAGGAATTTTCTACGCTTGACTTGTGATGCATGTGGCCACGCCCATGTGCAGAAATGTGCACTTTGGCTCCATAACAATTAAAGTTCAGACTCTTGTGAGCGCCTGGATACCACATATGTGCATGTATGTGAAAAATCCAGGGACTAGTACGCGCTCAAAAATGTGTGGGTATTTGCATATTATGCA
Source organism: Brachyhypopomus gauderio (assembly GCF_052324685.1). Classification (NCBI taxonomy): domain Eukaryota; kingdom Metazoa; phylum Chordata; class Actinopteri; order Gymnotiformes; family Hypopomidae; genus Brachyhypopomus; species Brachyhypopomus gauderio. The sequence goes on along the minus strand of NC_135225.1, from coordinate 14,920,599 downwards.
AATTAGCTCGACATGTAAGGGGCGGAGCATATAGCTTCAATGGAACTTTTTTTAGATGAGCTCATGCCTGATCAGATGCAGTTTGAATTTTATCTCTAGGACATACGGTGTAGGAGAAACACCTGTGTAAACTTTTTCATGCGATTTTGTGCGCTATAGCGCCACCTATGGTCGGATCGGGCTGGCGTGTTGCGCCTGAGTAGCGGAGAGGAGTACTACAAGTTGGCCAAAGGAGAAGTCTGTAGGACTTACGGTTTAGGCTGCACGACGCGTTTTAAGGCAGAAAAAGAAGAATAATAATAATAATAATAATCGGAACAAAAACAATAGGGTTCCAGCACCTTCAGTGCTTGGACCCCTAATAAGAAAGAAAAAACCCGACAATTACAATAGGTTTCCCACACTACGTGTGTGAACCCTAAAAATCTCAGCAATTACAATAGGTTTCCCACACTACGTGTGTGAACCCTAAATATAGCCGCAAGCGGCAATTACGGGGTCCAAGCTGAGGTTTGGCAAGATTTTGCACCCACTGGCACAACATTATGTAAAGCTTTATGAAATGTACATGAAAGTATATGAAGCACGTTCGTGAATGAAGTACCTGCTCAAAAAACAGAATCTAAATGGCAGCTTTTTAAACTTATGGTGGAATACTGCCCAACGTGGGATTCGAACCCCCGTTGTCCACGTGCATTGTGGCTGGGAGCACATTGCTCTACCCATTGAGCTAATGGGTCTGACTGGATTACAGGCTCAACTCTAACTCTTTTGAGGAAAAGAATGACCTTTGGTCTGCATGCATGTTCAGCATAGAAAATGAAAATATTCACAGTACAACCATTTGTGGATGGATTTGGCACAAACTTGGCAGATATCACCTCAGTGGTCTTCTGAATGTGTCTGTCCATTTTCATAACAATCAGACATTATATAGGGGAGTTTTTGAAATATGCAGTTCATATGTCATGACGGTACCATTGTGATGCATATGAAAAATATTAAATTGCAAGAATCTTAGAATTTGTTCCACCAGTTTTGTATTTCACATGCTGCTGGATATTATAATATGTGATTTGAGGTGATGGAGTGAAAATCCTAGGACTAGTATGAAAAGTGTAAATTATATGTATTGGATTATACACAAAAATCTGTACTTTTTTGCAAAGCACTTGCAATTACAAAGTTGTTAGTGATTTTGCATAGAATCATATGAGATCATGATTGTCCTTCTACATTAAAGCATGTAGGAGTAATTCAGGAATTTCTAGTATAGCGCCACCTAGTGGTGCAATTCCCGTCATACTTTGATATGTATTAGAGGGTGTGTAGATGAACATAATATGTGAGTTTCATGTTAATTGGCATATGATAAGCTTGTGAAAGGTGTACTGAAAGCTGATTGGTCGATAGCGGCGGCCATATTGGACATATGATGGTGCAGGTCAAGGACCTGTGTCATAGGTGCATATAGATGATGCGTACCAAGTTTTGAATTATTTGGCCAATCGGTGTGGGCAGGAGAGTTTTTTGGCCGTTATAGCGCCACCTAGGTGTGCATGTCTGCCAAAATGTATGTGCCGGTCTAGACACCCAATAGGTACATGTGTGTGAAATTTGGAGTGAATACATGAAAGTATGCCTGAGATACAGCAGAATATGTGGATTTTTGGCGAAGGAATTTTCTACGCTTGACTTCTGATGCATGTGGCCACGCCCATGTGCAGAAATGTGCACTTTGGCTCCATAACAATTAAAGTTCAGACTCTTCTGAACGCATGGATACCACATATGTGCATGTATGTGAAAAATCCAGGGACTAGTACGCGCTCAAAAATGTGTGCGTATTTGCATATTATGCAAATTAGCTCGACATGTAAGGGGCGGAGCATATAGCTTCAATGGAACTTTTTTTAGATGAGCTCATGCCTGATCAGATGCAGTTTGAATTTTATCTCTAGGACATACGGTGTAGGAGAAACACCTGTGTAAACTTTTTCATGCGATTTTGTGCGCTATAGCGCCACCTATGGTCGGATCGGGCTGGCGTGTTGCGCCTGAGTAGCGGAGAGGAGTACTACAAGTTGGCCAAAGGAGAAGTCTGTAGGTCTTACGGTTTAGGCTGCACAACGCGTTTTAGCGGAGAAAAAGAATAATAATAATAAATATAGCCGCAAGCGGCAATTGGCGGGTTCACACACGAATAGGCCACTTGGCTTCAATAGGCAATAGACCCAATAGGTCCTTTAGACCCAAAAGAAGCTGTTTGAGTGGAAAAAATGCACAAATAAATCAATGTGCAAAAAAATGTTCAATTGGGGCACTAAAGGCCCAAAAGGATCAAAATAATGTGTATTGGCAAAATGATTCAAATCACAGAACTAAATCACATGCTGAGATCAGCTTTGTGTGTGTGTTTGTGTGGTATTTCATGTGAGAAATAGTTTTCAGTCCGTTTCGATGTTTGGCCACTAGATGGAGCCCAAGTACTACCATACTGATATCTCAATAATCTCAGTAATGCAATATGACATTTTGGTGAATTAAAAGGTTCATTTCTGGTCAGGCAGTGCACTTTTTGTTATAAGATGCAATTGCAATGTTATAGAACTTATTGATCTGGACAATACAAGACCAATTACTTGTCTGTATTCTGCATAACAAGATTGCAGCACGAGTTTTTATGTTTTCTTAGGTTTTTGGGTACTGTAGCGCCCCCGACAGGCCAATTTGAACCAAACTTGGCGTACCTCACAAGGACTTCAGGATATAAAAGCCTTTCAAATTGGGAATTGATTGCATACATGGTTTATGAGTTATAGCAATATAGGTCATATATGGCATGGCCACAATGATATAATGGGAAAATGGACCAATCAGATAAATAAAAATCCAACATTTTTTTAATCAGTTTTTACCTACAGAGTCTTCTGATTATGCTCATAGCAATTTTTCCATAATTGGATCAAATTCCTATGACTAGTTTGTAAATAGCTATTTTCAAACAATAGATGAATGTGACAAAAGTATGCATTTTTTAATAGGACTTGTAATTGCAAAGTTGTCAGGTCTACTGCAAGGAATAAAAAGAAACAAGTTGCATGTTCCTAAGTGAAAATTTGGAGGAGTTATGCATGATTTTCACAAATAGCGCCACCTAGTGGCCAAATGTTTCAAAACTGCACAGCATGACACATAGTCCTGAGATATGCACAGTGGTGAGGTTTCATGTTGTTTGGCCAATGGTAAGTCTGTCAAATGGCCAATTAATTCAAATAAAAATTAATTGGCTCATGGCGGCCATGTTTTTTGAGTGATGATGTCATCATTGTGTGTCTTGATATCACTTGGGCCCCTGATGATGCCTGTAAAGTTTTGGCTTGATGTGACTAATGGTTTCTGAGAAACAGTTTTTCCCATGTTATAGCGCCCCCTATTGGACAATCGTGGCCAGCTTTGACCTGTGACCTCGGAGTCATATGCCCTAACAACTGTTAAAATTTTATGAAGATCGGTCAAAGCGTTGCTGAGATATGGCTGTTTAAGTAAATTTGGCCACGCCTCGGAGCTATTGATTGACATGTGACAGCCAGACTATATGCAAATCTCAAAATGTTTTTAAGCAACTTTGATAATGAGATTCTCCTGAATATTTTGACACCAAGGTTGTGGTGATCCGATAAAAAACCAGGGACTAGTATAAAAAAGTAGGTTTTGCATATTATGCAAATTAGCAAAAAATCTAAGTAGGCGGAGCTTAATGGTTCTTGAGGCTTTTTTGTTTGGCTTGAGCCAAGGAATCCATCAGAAGTGGAATTTTGTTTCTAGGCCCTACGGTTTGGGAGATATGGACCAAAACGCAAAATGGTGCGCTATAGCGCCACCATCAGGCCAATGTGGGTCTCTGTGCTTTAGCACGGTCTCGCAAAGAGACTACACCATCCTGCCAAGTTTGGTCTCCCTGGGCCTTACGGTCTAGGCTGCAGTATGCGTTTTATCAGTAGAAAAATAATAATAATAAGAAAGAAAGAAAGAAAAAACCCGACAATAACAATAGGTTTCCCACACTGTGTGTGTGAACCCTAATAATAACAAGCGGCGATTGGCGGGTTCACACAAAAAAAGGCAAAAAAGCCCAAAGGGTCTTTTAGACCAACAAATTGGCCTCTTGGCCTCAATAGGCAAAAAGAAGCTCAATAGGTCCTTTAGACCCAAAAGTGAATAGAAGCTGTTTGAGTGGAAAAAATGCATAAGTAAATCAATGTGACAAAACATTCAATTCAACTGAGGCACTAAAGGCCCAAAAGGATCAAAATAATGTGTATTGGCAAAATGATTCAGATCACAGAACTAAATCACATGCTGAGATCAGCTTTGTGTGCGTTTGTGTGGTGTTTCATGTGAGCAATTGTTTTCAGTCAGTTTCGGTGTTTGGCCACTAGATGGAGCCCAAGTACTATCATACTGATATCTCATTAATCTCAGTAATGCAATGACATTTTGGTGAATTAAAAGGTTCATTTCTGGTCAGGCAGTGCACTTTTTGTTATGAGATGCAATTGCAATGTTATAGACCTCATTGATCTGAATCATACAAGCCCCATTACTTGTCTGCATTCTGCATACCAAGATTGCTGCGTGAGTTTTTATGATTTCTCAGGTTTTTGGGTACTGTAGCGCCTCCGACAGGCCAATTTGAACCAAACTTGGCCTACCTCACAAGGACCTCAGTGTATAAAAGCCTTTCAAATTGGGAGTTGATCACTTACATGGTTTATGAGTTATAGCAATAAAGGTCATTTATGGCATGGCCAGAAGGATATAATGGAAAAATTGACCAATCAGACAAATAAAAATGCAACATTTTTTCCTTATTTAGTTAACTACAGTGTCTACAGATTATGCCTATGCCATTTTTGCCATCATTGGATCAAATTCCTAGGACTAGTTCTTAAAGAGCTATTTTCAAACAATTGATGAATGTGACAAAAGTATGCATTTTTTAATAGGACTTGTAATTGCAAAGTTGTCAGGTCTACTGCAAGGTATAAAAAGAAACAAGTTGCATGTTCCTAAGTGAAAATTTGGAGGAGTTATGCATGATTTTCATAAATAGCGCCACCTAGTGGCCAAATGTTTCAACACTGCACAGTATGACACATAGTCCTGGGATATGCACAGTGATGAGGTTTCATGTTGATTGGCCAATGGTAAGTCTGTCAAATGGCCAATTAATTCAAATAAAAATTAATTGGCTCATGGCGGCCATGTTTTTTGAGTGATGAGGTCATCATTGTGTGCCTTGATACTACTTGGGCCCCTGATGATGCCTGTAAAGTTTGGGCTTGATGTGACTAATGGTTTCTGAGAAACAAATTTCCCCATGTTATAGCGCCCCCTATTGGACAATCGTGGCCAGCTTTGACCTGTGACCTCTGAGTCATGTGCCCTAACAACTGATAAATTTTCATAAAGATAGGTCAAAGCATTGCTGAGATATAGCTGCTGAAGTGAATTTGGCCACGCCTCAGAGCTATTGATTGACATGTCACAACGACACTGTATGCAAATGTAACAATTTTGTTCAAATTTATTGATAATGAGATTCTTCTGAATATTTTGACACCAAGATTGAACAAATCCGATGAAAAACCAGGGACTAGTATAAAAAAGTAGGTTTTGCATATTATGCAAATTAGCAAAAAATCTAAGTAGGCGGAGCTTAATGGTTCTTGAGGCTTTTTTGTTTGTCTGGAGCCAAGGAATGCACCTGAAGTGGAATTTTGTTTCTACGACCTACGGGGTGGGAGATATGGACCAAAACGCAAAATGCTGCGCTATAGCGCCACCATCAGGCCAATGTGGGTCTCTGTACTTTAGCACGGTCCCGCAAACAGACTACACCAGTCTGCCAAGTTTGGTCTCCCTGGGCCTTACGGTCTAGGCTGCAGTATGCGTTTTATGCGGAGAAAAATAATAATAATAATAATAAGAAAGAAAAATCCGAGCAATAACAATAGGTTTCCCACACTATGTGTGTGAACCCTAATAATAATAATCGGAACAAATACAATAGGGTTCCAGCACCACTGGTGCTTGGACCCCTAAATATAGCCGCAAGCGGCGATTGGCGGGTTCACACAAAAAAAGGCAAAAAAGCCCAAAGGGTCTTTTAGACCAACAAATTGGCCTCTTGGCCTCAATAGGCAAAAAGAAGCCCAATAGGTCATTTAGACCCAAAAGTGAATAGAAGCTGTTTGAGTGGAAAAAATGCATAAGTAAATCAATGTGACAAAACATTCAATTCAACTGAGGCACTAAAGGCCCAAAAGGATCAAAATAATGTGTATTGGCAAAATGATTCAGATCACAGAACTAAATCACATGCTGAGATCAGCTTTGTGTGCGTTTGTGTGGTGTTTCATGTGAGCAATTGTTTTCAGTCAGTTTCGGTGTTTGGCCACTAGATGGAGCCCAAGTACTATCATACTGATATCTCATTAATCTCAGTAATGCAATGACATTTTGGTGAATTAAAAGGTTCATTTCTGGTCAGGCAGTGCACTTTTTGTTATGAGATGTAATTGCAATGTTATAGATCTCATTGATCTGAATCATACAAGCCCCATTACTTGTCTGTATTCTGCATAACAAGATTGCTGCGTGAGTTTTTATGATTTCTCAGGTTTTTGGGTACTGTAGCGCCTCCGACAGGCCAATTTGAACCAAACTTGGCCTACCTCACAAGGACCTCAGTGTATAAAAGCCTTTCAAATTGGGAGTTGATCACTTACATGGTTTATGAGTTATAGCAATAAAGGTCATTTATGGCATGGCCAGAAGGATATAATGGAAAAATTGATCAATCAGACAAATAAAAATGCAACATTTTTTCCTTATTTAGTTAACTACAGTGTCTACAGATTATGCCTATGCCATTTTTGCCATCATTGGATCAAATTCCTAGGACTAGTTCTTAAAGAGCTATTTTCAAACAATTGATGAATGTGACAAAAGTATGCATTTTTTAATAGGACTTGTAATTGCAAAGTTGTCAGGTCTACTGCATGGTATAAAAAGAAACAAGTTGCATGTTCCTAAGTGAAAATTTGGAGGAGTTATGCATGATTTTCACAAATAGCGCCACCTAGTGGCCAAATGTTTCAACACTGCACAGTATGACACATAGTCCTGGGATATGCACAGTGATGAGGTTTCATGTTGATTGGCCAATGGTAAGTCTGTCAAATGGCCAATTAATTCAAATAAAAATTAATTGGCTCATGGCGGCCATGTTTTTTGAGTGATGAGGTCATCATTGTGTGCCTTGATACTACTTGGGCCCCTGATGATGCCTGTAAAGTTTGGGCTTGATGTGACTAATAGTTTCTGAGAAACAAATTTCCCCATGTTATAGCGCCCCCTATTGGACAATCGTGGCCAGCTTTGACCTGTGACCTCTGAGTCATGTGCCCTAACAACTGATAAATTTTCATAAAGATAGGTCAAAGCATTGCTGAGATATAGCTGCTGAAGTGAATTTGGCCACGCCTCAGAGCTATTGATTGACATGTCACAACGACACTGTATGCAAATGTAACAATTTTGTTCAAATTTATTGATAATGAGATTCTTCTGAATATTTTGACACCAAGATTGAACAAATCCGATGAAAAACCAGGGACTAGTATAAAAAAGTAGGTTTTGCATATTATGCAAATTAGCAAAAAATCTAAGTAGGCGGAGCTTAATGGTTCTTGAGGCTTTTTTGTTTGTCTGGAGCCAAGGAATGCACCTGAAGTGGAATTTTGTTTCTAGGACCTACGGGGTGGGAGATATGGACCAAAACGCAAAATGCTGCGCTATAGCGCCACCATCAGGCCAATGTGGGTCTCTGTACTTTAGCACGGTCCCGCAAACAGACTACACCAGTCTGCCAAGTTTGGTCTCCCTGGGCCTTACGGTCTAGGCTGCAGTATGCGTTTTATGCGGAGAAAAATAATAATAATAATAATAAGAAAGAAAAATCCGAGCAATAACAATAGGTTTCCCACACTATGTGTGTGAACCCTAATAATAATAATAATAATAATAATAATAATCGGAACAAATACAATAGGGTTCCAGCACCACTGGTGCTTGGACCCCTAAATATAGCCGCAAGCGGCAATTACGGGGTCCAAGCTGAGGTTTGGCAAGATTTGCGCACCCACTGGTACATCATGTAAAGGTATTTGAAATGTACATGAAAGTATATGAAGCACGTTCGTGAATGAAGTACCTGCTCAAAAAACAGAATCTAAACGGCAGCTTTTTAAACTTATGGTGGAATACTGCCCAACGTGGGATTCGAACCCCCGTTGTCCACGTGCATTGTGGCTGGGAGCACATTGCTCTACCCATTGAGCTAATGGGTCTGACTGGACTACAGGCTCAACTCTAACTCTTTTGAGGAAAAGAATGACCTTTGATCTGCATGCATGTTCAGCATAGAAAATGAAAATATTCACAGTACAACCATTTGTGGATGGATTTGGCACAAACTTGGCAGATATCACCTCAGTGGTCTTCTGAATGTGTCTGTCCATTTTCATAACAATCAGACATTATATAGGGGAGTTTTTGAAATATGCAGTTCATATGTCATGACGGTACCATTGTGATGCATATGAAAAATATTAAATTGCAAGAATCTTAGAATTTATTCCACCAGTTTTGTATTTCACATGCTGCTGGATATTATAATATGTGATTTGAGGTGATGGAGTGAAAATCCTAGGATTTGTATGAAAAGTGTAAATTATATGTATTGGATTATACACAAAAATCTGTACTTTTTTGCAAAGCACTTGCAATTACAAAGTTGTTAGTGATTTTGCATAGAATCATATGAGATCATGATTGTCCTTCTACATGAAAGCATGTAGGAGTAATTCAGGAATTTCTAGTATAGCGCCACCTAGTGGTGCAATTCCCGTCATACTTTGATATGTATTAGAGGGTGTGTAGATGAACATAATATGTGAGTTTCATGTTGATTGGCATATGATAAGCTTGTGAAAGGTGTACTGAAAGCTGATTGGTCGATAGCGGCGGCCATATTGGACATATGATGGTGCAGGTCAAGGACCTGTGTCATAGGTGCATATAGATGATGCGTACCAAGTTTGGAGTTATTTGGCCAATCGGTGTGGGCAGGAGAGTTTTTTAGCCGTTATAGCGCCACCTAGGTGTGCATGTCTGCCAAAATGCATGTGCCGGTCTAGACACCCAATAGGTACATGTGTGTGAAATTTGGAGTGAATACATGAAAGTATGCCTGAGATACAGCAGAATATGTGGATTTTTGGCGAAGGAATTTTCTACGCTTGACTTGTGATGCATGTGGCCACGCCCATGTGCAGAAATGTGCACTTTGGCTCCATAACAATTAAAGTTCAGACTCTTGTGACCGCCTGGATACCACATATGTGCATGTATGTGAAAAATCCAGGGACTAGTACGCGCTCAAAAATGTGTGGGTATTTGCATATTATGCAAATTAGCTTGACATGTAAGGGGCGGAGCATATAGCTTCAATGGAACTTTTTTTAGATGAGCTCATGCCTGATCAGATGCAGTTTGAATTTTATCTCTAGGACATACGGTGTAGGAGAAACACCTGTGTAAACTTTTTCATGCGATTTTGTGCGCTATAGCGCCACCTATGGTCGGATCGGGCTGGCGTGTTGCGCCTGAGTAGCGGAGAGGAGTACTACAAGTTGGCCAAAGGAGAAGTCTGTAGGTCTTACGGTTTAGGCTGCACAACGCGTTTTAGCGGAGAAAAAGAATAATAATAATAATAAATATAGCCGCAAGCGGCAATTACGGGGTCCAAGCGCAGGGTATGGGCACCATCTGGCACGCCTGAGATGCGTAAGCATGTGTGTGTAATTATTGGGTAGGTATGGGTGAAGCAATGTGTATATGAAACCTATAGGTAGGCCATTGCATGTGTGTGCATGTGTAAGAAAGATGTAGGGGTAATTCAGGAAATTCTAGTATAGCGCCACCTAGTGGTGCAATTCCCGTCATACTTGAGTATGTCTTAGAGGGTGTGTAGATGAACATAATATGTGAGTTTCATGTTGATTGGCATATGATAAGCTTGTGAAATGTGAACTGAAAGCTGATTGGTCGATAGCGGCGGCCATATTGGACATATGATGGAGCAGGTCAAGGACCTATGTCATAGGTGCATATAGATGATGCATACCAAGTTTGGAGTTATTTGGCCAATCGGTGTGGGCAGGAGAGTTTTTTGGCTGTTATAGCGCCACCTAGGTGTGCATGTCTGCCAAAATGTATGTGCCGGTCTAGACACCCAATAGGTACATGTGTGTGAAATGTGGAGTGAATACATGAAGGTATGCCTGAGATACAGCAGAATATGTGGATTTTTGGCGAAGGAATTTTCTACGCTTGACTTGTGATGCATGTGGCCAAGCCCATGTGCAGAAATGTGCACTTTGGCTCCATAACAATTAAAGTTCAGACTCTTGTGAGCGCCTGGATACCACATATGTGCATATATGTGAAAAATCCAGGGACTAGTACGCGCTCAAAAATGTGAGCAAATTTGCATATTATGCAAATTAGCTCGACATGTAAGGGGCGGAGCATATGGCTTCAATGGAACTTTTTTTAGATGAGCTCATGCCTGATCAGATGCAGTTTGAATTTTATCTCTAGGACATATGGTGTAGGAGAAACACCTGTGTAAACTTTTTCATGCGTTTGAGTGCGCTGTAGCGCCACCTATGGGCGGATCGTGCTGACGTGTTGCACCTGAGTAGCGGAGAGGAGTACTACAAGTTGGCCAAAGGAGAAGTCTGTAGGTCTTACGGTTTGGGCTGCACAACGCGTTTTAAGGCAGAAAAAAAATTGGCATATGAAAAGCTTGTGAAAGGTGTACTGAAAGCTGATTGGTCGATAGCGGCGGCCATATTGGACATATGATGGTGCAGGTCAAGGACCTGTGTCATAGGTGCATATAGATGATGCGTACCAAGTTTGGAGTTATTTGGCCAATCGGTGTGGGCAGGAGAGTTTTTTGGCCGTTATAGCGCCACCTAGGTGTGCATGTCTTCCAAAATGTATGTGCCGGTCTAGACACCCAATAGGTACATGTGTGTGAAATTTGGAGTGAATACATGAAAGTATGCCTGAGATACAGCAGAATATGTGGATTTTTGGCGAAGGAATTTTCTACGCTTGACTTGTGATGCATGTGGCCACGCCCATGTGCAGAAATGTGCACTTTGGCTCCATAACAATTAAAGTTCAGACTCTTCTGAACGCATGGATACCACACATGTGCATGTATGTGAAAAATCCAGGGACTAGTACGCGCTCAAAAATGTGTGCAAATTTGCATATTATGCAAATTAGCTCGACATGTAAGGGGCGGAGCATATGGCTTCAATGGAACTTTATTTAGATGAGCTCATGCCTGATCATATGCAGTTTACATTTTGTCTCTAGGACATACGGTGTAGGAGAAACACCTGTGTAAACTTTTTCATGCGTTTGTGTGCGCTATAGCGCCACCTAGGGTCGTATCGGGCTGGCGTGTTGCGCCTGAGTAGCGGAGAGGAGTACTACAAGTTGGCCAAAGGAGAAGTCTGTAGGTCTTACGGTTTAGGCTGCACGATGCGTTTTAAGGCAGAAAAAAAATAATAATAATAATAATAATAATAATAATAATAATAATAATAATAAAAATCGGAACAAAAACAATAGGGTTCCAGCACCGGTGGTGCTTGGACCCCTAAAAAATCGGAACAATTACAATAGGGTTCCAGCACCGGTGGTGCTTGGACCCCTAATAATAATAATAATAATAATAATCGGAACAAATACAATAGGGTTCCAGCACCGGTGGTGCTTGGACCCCTAATAAATATAGCCGCAAGCGGCAATTGCGGGTTCACACACGAAAAAGGCAAAAAAGCCCAAAAAATTGGCAAAATGATTCAGATCAGAAGTAAATCACATGCTGTGAGTAGCTTTGTGTGTATGTGTGTTTGTGTGTTTTTTGATTTAAGCAGTACATCTTGGCTTGATCCAAGGAATACAATAGAAGTAGTATTTTGTTTCTAGGCCCTACAGTGTGAAAGATATTGGAAAATAAAAGTGAAAAGAAGCTGTTTGGGTTTGGCCAGTGTGTGCTCTACAGATAGTGTGTGATGACATCTGCATGTGTCAGAAAGGGAGACACAGAAATAGCACATCTGGCTAGGGCTGCATTTATGTGAACAATATAGGAAGGCCTGCATGTGTCTATACATGATTGGGCCTGTATATTACCGACAGAGAGAGATTCAGGGAGCCAGAGACTATGCTTTGTTAATTCACTCCTTGCACACCTTGCACGCCTAACATGACTGTCCGTGTATTCAAAGTATGAACGTAGTCTGCAAAGCCTGCCATAACATGACTGACATGACTGGCATGACTGACATAACTGATATGACTGGAATGACTTCACTGGCATGATGAACAAAAATAACATGACTGATATGACTGACAACTGGCATGACTGGAATGAGTGACATGACTAGCATGACTGTAATGACATGACTGATATGAGTGACATGACTGGCATGACATGACTGATATGACTTATGTCTGACATGACTGGACTGACATGACTGACATTTGCTTGTGTCAGAAAAGGAGACACAGAAATAGCACATCTGGCTAGGGCTGCATCTATGTGAACAATATAGGAAGGCCTGCATGTGTCTATACATAATTGGGCCTGTATATTACCGACAGAGAGAGATTGAGGGAGCCAGAGACTATGCTTTGTTAATTCACTCCTTGCACACCTTGCATGCCTAACATGACTGTCCGTGTATTCAAAGTATGAATGTGGACTAACATGACTGATATGACTGACATAACTGGCATGACTGTAATGATTTGATTATTTGACTTATATGACTGACATGACTGATATGACTGATATGACTGGACTGAAATGACTGGCATGGCATGCCTGATATGACTGATACGACTGACATTGCTGGCATGAATGACATATACTATACATATACTATAAATATGCATACAAACTATACATACATTTAGGTAGAAGTGTGTGTGTGTGTGTGTGTGTGTGTGTGTGTGTGTGTGTGTGTGTGTGTGTGTTTTAGTCAAAGAGTAATGGGTATACATGGCTAGGGCAGTGTGTATGTTAAACCTATAAGTAGGTGTGTGTGTGTGTGTGTGTGTGTGAGAGAGAGAGAGTGTGTTTTCAAAAACAGAAGCTAAACGTCAGTTTGTGTGTTTGTATCTGGGTTACTCATAGCGAAATGGGTAGGTATGGCAAGGGCAGTGTGAAAGCTACAGAGGCCTGTGTTTTTGTAAGTGCATGTGAAAGAGAGGGGGGGGAGGTAGAGCCCATGGGTTGTAAAGTGTTGGAAGCAAGGGGGAGTGTGAGGGGAGTGGAGGAGGGGGGGGCAGAGTGTGTGAGAAAGGCACGTGCGTGTGTGGCTTAGCAGCTGTGTATGCCTCCCTCCACTGCTTTGTATGGAAAATGAAAATATTCACTGTAGAGCTGTTTGTGGACGGATTTGGCTCAAAATTGGCACATCGCACCACAATGGTCATGTGAATGTGGATTTCAATTTCCATAACAATCAGACATACTATGGCGTAGTTATTGAACTGGGAATTTGATGTGTTATGATGGTAGCATTGTGATGCATATGAAAAATATTAATTTGTCAAAAACTTAGGATTTTTTCGCTAATCTTAGCATTTCAGAGTCTGCTGAGTATTACAAGGTGTGATTTAAGGTGATGGAGTTAAAATGCTAGGACTAGTATGAAAATGGCAAGTTATATATATTTGATAATAGTGAAAAAGTGGTACATTTTTGCAAAGCACATGTAATTACAAAGTTGCTAGGAATTCTGCATACAATCATATGAGTGCAAGCATTACTTGATAAGTGAAAATATGTAGGAGAAATTCTGGATTTTCTAGTATAGCGCCACCTAGTGGTGCAATTCCCTTCCAACATGGGTATGTCTTAGAGGGTGTGTACATGAACATACCATGTCAGTTTCATGTGTATGTACCTATGGTAAGTAGGTCAAATGGCCAATTAATTAAAATTAAAATTAATTGGCTTATGGCGGCCATGTTTTTTGAGTGATGAGGTCATCATTGTGTGTCTTGATACCACTTGACCCCATGATGATGCCTGTAAAGTTTTGGTTTGATGTGACTAATGGTTTCTGAGAAACAGTTTTTCCCATGTTGTAGCGCCCCCTATTGGACAATCGTGGCCTGCTTTGACCTGTGACCTCTGAGTCATGTGTCCTAACAACTGATATATTTTCATGAAGATTGGTCAAAGCATTGCTGAGATATAGCTGCTGAAGTAAATTTGGCCACGCCTCAGAGCTATTGATTAACATGTGACAGCCAGGCTGTATGGAAATGTCACAATGTTGGCGATGGGTTTTGATAATGAGATTCTTCTGAGTAGTTTGATACCAAGACTGTGGTGATCAGACGAAAAACCAAGGAGAAGTAGACAAATGTAGGTTTTGCATATTATGCAAATTAGCAAAAAATCTAAGTAGGCGGAGCTTCATAGTTGTATATGAAATGTCCTATTGAATTGAGCCAAGGAATGCATAGGAAGTGGAATTTTGTTTCTATGACTTATGGTATGGGAGATATGGGCCAAAAAGTCACATAGTGTGCTATAGCGCCACCATCAGGCCGATGTGGGTCCCTATAAGTGAGTGTGGTCCTTTTGACCTAGAGAACAAGTTTGGCAAGTTTGGTGTGTCTAGGCCTTACGGTTTAGGCTGCAGAATGATTTATAGACAGCAAAATGGGAAAAAGAATAATAATAATAATAATAAGAAAAATTCTAACAATTACAATAGGGTTCCCACACTGTGTGTGTGAACCCTAAATATAGCCGCAAGCGGCAATTGGCGGGTTCACACACGAATAGGCCACTTGGCTTCAATAGGCAATAGACCCAATAGGTCCTTTAGACCCAAAAGAAGCTGTTTGAGTGGAAAAAATGCACAAATAAATCAATGTGCAAAAAAATGTTCAATTGGGGCACTAAAGGCCCAAAAGGATCAAAATAATGTGTATTGGCAAAATGATTCAAATCACAGAACTAAATCACATGCTGAGATCAGCTTTGTGTGTGTTTTTGTGTGGTGTTTCATGTGAGCAATAGTTTTCAGTTCGTTTCAATGTATGGCCACTAGATGGAGCCCAAGTACTACCATACTGATATCTCATTAATCTCAGTAATGCAATATGACATTTTGGTGAATTAAAAGGTTCATTTCTGGTCAGGCAGTGCACTTTTTGTTATAAGATGCAATTGCAATGTTATAGAACTTATTGATCTGGATCATACATGACCAATTACTTGTCTGTATTCTGCATAACAAGATTGCAGCATAAGTTTTTATGTTTTCTTAGGTTTTTGGGTACTGTAGCGCCCCCGACAGGCCAATTTGAACCAAACTTGGCATGCCTCACAAGGACTTCAGGATATAAAAGCCTTTCAAATTGGGAGTTGATTGCATACATGGTTTATGAGTTATAGCAATATAGGTCATATATGGCATGGCCACAATGATATAATGGTAAAATGGACCAATCAGAAAAATAAAAATCCAAAATTTTTTTAATCACTTTTTACCTACAGAGTCTACTGATTATGCTCATAGCAATTTTGCCATAATTGGATCAAATTCCTATGACTAGTTCTTAAAGAGCTATTTTCAAACAATTGATGAATGTGACAAAAGTATGCATTTTTTAATAGGACTTGTAATTGCAAAGTTGTCAGGTCTACTGCAAGGAATAAAAAGAAACAAGTTGCATGTTCCTAAGTGAAAATTTGGAGGAGTTATGCATGATTTTCACAAATAGCGCCAACTAGTGGCCAAATGTTTCAAAACTGCACAGCATGACACATAGTCCTGAGATATGCACAGTGGTGAGGTTTGATGTTGTTTGGCCAATGGTAAGTTTGTCAAATGGCCAATTAATTCAAATAAAAATTAATTGGCTCATGGCGGCCATGTTTTTTGAGTGATGATGTCATCATTGTGTGTCTTGATATCACTTGGGGCCCTGATGATGCCTGTAAAGTTTTGGCTTGATGTGACTAATGGTTTCTGAGAAACAGTTTTTCCCATGTTATAGCACCCCCTATTGGACAATCGTGGCCAGCTTTGACCTGTGACCTCGGAGTCATGTGCCCTAACAACTGTTAAAATTTTATGAAGATCGGTCAAAGCGTTCCTGAGATATGGCTGTTTAAGTAAATTTGGCCACGCCTCGGAGCTATTGATTGACATGTGACAGCCAGACTATATGCAAATCTCAAAATGTTTTTAAGCAACTTTGATAATGAGATTCTCCTGAATATTTTGACACCAAGGTTGTGGTGATCCGATAAAAAACCAGGGACTAGTATAAAAAAGTAGGTTTTGCATATTATGCAAATTAGCAAAAAATCTAAGTAGGCGGAGCTTAATGGTTCTTGAGGCTTTTTTGTTTGGCTTGAGCCAAGGAATCCATCAGAAGTGGAATTTTGTTTCTAGGCCCTACGGTTTGGGAGATATGGACCAAAACGCAAAATGGTGCGCTATAGCGCCACCATCAGGCCAATGTGGGTCCCTGTCTCTATTTCTCTCATTGCACACCTGCTGCACCTTGGTGCCAAGTTTGGTCTTTCTGGGCCTTACGGTTTAGGCTGCAGTATGCGTTTTACAGGGGGAAAAATAATAATAATAAGAAAAATCTCAGCAATTACAATAGGTTTCCCACACTACGTGTGTGAACCCTAAATATAGCCGCAAGCGGCAATTGGCGGGTTCACACACGAATAGGCCACTTGGCTTCAATAGGCAATAGACCCAATAGGTCCTTTAGACCCAAAAGAAGCTGTTTGAGTGGAAAAAATGCACAAATAAATCAATGTGCAAAAAAATGTTCAATTGGGGCACTAAAGGCCCAAAAGGATCAAAATAATGTGTATTGGCAAAATGATTCAAATCACAGAACTAAATCACATGCTGAGATCAGCTTTGTGTGTGTGTTTGTGTGGTATTTCATGTGAGAAATAGTTTTCAGTCCGTTCCGATGTTTGGCCACTAGATGGAGCCCAAGTACTACCATACTGATATCTCATTAATCTCAGTAATGCAATATGACATTTTGGTGAATTAAAAGGTTCATTTCTGGTCAGGCAGTGCACTTTTTGTTATAAGATGCAATTGCAATGTTATAGAACTTATTGATCTGGACAATACAAGACCAATTACTTGTCTGTATTCTGCATAACAAGATTGCAGCATGAGTTTTTATGTTTTCTTAGGTTTTTGGGTACTGTAGCGCCCCCGACAGGCCAATTTGAACCAAACTTGGCGTACCTCACAAGGACTTCAGGATATAAAAGGCTTTCAAATTGGGAATTGATTGCATACATGGTTTATGAGTTATAGCAATATAGGTCATATATGGCATGGCCACAATGATATAATGGGAAAATGGACCAATCAGAAAAATAAAAATCCAACATTTTTTTACTCAGTTTTTACCTACAGAGTCTACTGATTATGCTCATAGCAATTTTTCCATAATTGGATCAAATTCCTATGACTAGTTTGTAAATAGCTATTTTCAAACAATAGATGAATGTGACAAAAGTATGCATTTTTTAATAGGACTTGTAATTGCAAAGTTGTCAGGTCTACTGCAAGGAATAAAATGAAACAAGCTGCATGTTCGTAAGTGAAAATTTGGAGGAGTTATGCATGATTTTCACAAATAGCGCCACCTAGTGGCCATAAGTTTTAAAACTGCACAGCATGACAGATAGTCCTGAGATATGCACAGTGGTGAGGTTTCATGTTGTTTGGCCAATGGTAAGTCTGTCAAATGGCCAATTATTTCAAATAAAAATTAATTGGCTCATGGCGGCCATGTTTTTTGAGTGATGATGTCATCATTGTGTGTCTTGATATCACTTGGGCCCCTGATGATGCCTGTAAAGTTTTGGCTTGATGTGACTAATGGTTTCTGAGATACAGTTTTTCCCATGTTATAGCGCCCCCTATTGGACAATCGAGGCCAGCTTTGACCTATGACCTCGGAGTCATGTGCCCTAACAACGGTTAAAATTTTATGAAGATCCGTCAAAGCGTTGCTGAGATATGGCTGTTTAAGTAAATTTGGCCACGCCTCGGAGCTATTGATTGACATGTGACAACCAGACTGTATGCAAATCTCAAAATGTTTTTAAGCAACTTTGATAATGAGATTCTCCTGAATATTTTGACACCAAGGTTGTGGTGATCCGATGAAAAACCAGGGACTAGTATAAAAAAGTAGGTTTTGCATATTATGCAAATTAGCAAAAAATCTAAGTAGGCGGAGCTTAATGGTTCTTGAGGCTTTTTTGTTTGCCTGGAGCCAAGGAATGCACCTGAAGTGGAATTTTGTTTCTAAGACCTACGGGGTGGGAGATATGGACCAAAACGCAAAATGGTGCGCTATAGCGCCACCATCAGGCCAATGTGGGTCTCTGTACTTTAGCACGGTCTCGCAAAGAGACTACACCATTCTGCCAAGTTTGGTGTCTCTGGGCCTTACGGTCTAGGCTGCAGTATGCGTTTTATGCGGAGAAAAATAATAATAAATATAGCCGCAAGCGGCAATTGGCGGGTTCACACACGAATAGGCTTCTTGGCCTCAATAGGCAGAGGCCCAAAAGGTCCTTTAGACCCTAAATGTGAAAAAGAAGCTGTTTGAGTGGAAAAAATGCACAAATAAATCAATGTGCAAAAAAGTTCAATTGGGGCACTAAAGGGCTAAAAGGATCAAAATAATGTGCATTGGCAAAATAATTCAGATCACAAAACTAAATCACATGCTGAGATCAGCTTTGTGTGTGTTTGTGTGGTATTTCATGTGAGCAATAGTTTTCAGTCAGAATATGGCTACTAGATGGAGGCCAAGTACTACCATACTGATATCTCATTAATGTCAGTAATGAAATAGGATATTTTGGTGAATTAAAAGGTTCGTTTCTGGTCAGGCTGTGTACTTTATGTAAAAAAAAAGATTCAGTTGAGGCACTAAAGGCCGAAAAGGATCAAAATAATGTGTATTGGCAAAATGATTCAGATCACAGAACTAAATCACATGCTGAGATCAGCTTTGTGTGTGTTTGTGTGGTGTTTCATGTGAGCAATAGTTTTCAGTCAGTTTCGGTGTTTGGCCACTAGATGGAGCCCAAGTACCATCATACTGATATCTCATTAATATCAGTAATGCAATATGACATTTTGGTGAATTAAAAGGTTCATTTCTGGTCAGGCAGTGCACTTTTTGTTATAAGATGCAATTGCAATGTTATAGAACTTATTGATCTGGATCATACAAGACCAATTACTTGTCTGTATTCTGCATAACAAGATTGCAGCATGAGTTTTTATGTTTTTTTAGGTTTTTGGGTAGTGTAGCGCCCCCGACAGGCCAATTTGAACCAAACTTGGCATACCTCACAAGGACTTCAGGATATAAAAGCCTTTCAAATTGGGAGTTGATTGCATACATGGTTTATGAGTTATAGCAATATAGGTCATATATGGCATGGCCACAATGATATAATGGGAAAATGGACCAATCAGATAAATAAAAATCCATTATTTTTTTGATCAGTTTTTACCTACAGAGTCTACTGATTATGCTCATATCAATTTTTCCATAATTGGATCAAATTCCTATGACTAGTTTGTAAATAGCTATTTTCAAACTATAGATGAATGTGACAAAAGTATGCATTTTTTTATAGGACTTGTAATTGCAAAGTTGTCAGGTCTACTGCAAGGAATAAAAAGAAACAAGTTGCATGTTCCTAAGTGAAAATTTGGAGGAGTTATGCATGATTTTCACAAATAGCGCCACCTTGTGGCCAAATGTTTTAAAACTGCACAGCATGACACATAGTCCTGAGATAAGCACAGTGGTAAGGTTTCATGTTGTTTGGCCAATGGTAAGTCTGTCAAATGGCCAATTAATTCAAATAAAAATTAATTGGCTCATGGCGGCCATGTTTTTTGAGTGATGATGTCATCATTGTGTGTCTTGATATCACTTGGGCCCCTGATGATGCCTGTAAAGTTTTGGCTTGATGTGACTAATGGTTTCTGAGATACAGTTTTTCCCATGTTATAGCGCCCCCTATTGGACAATCGTGGCCAGCTTTGACGTATGGCCTCGGAGTCATGTGCCCTAACAACGGTTAAAATTTTATGAAGATCCGTCAAAGCGTTGCTGAGATATGGCTGTTTAAGTAAATTTGACCACGCCTTGGAGCTATTGATTGACATGTGACAACCAGACTGTATGCAAATCTCAAAATGTTTTTAAGCAACTTTGATAATGAGATTCTCCTGAATATTTTGACACCAAGGTTGTGGTGATCCGATAAAAAACCAGGGACTAGTATAAAAAAGTAGGTTTTGCATATTATGCAAATTAGCAAAAAATCTAAGTAGGCGGAGCTTAATGGTTCTTGAGGCTTTTTTGTTTGGCTTGAGCCAAGGAATCCATCAGAAGTGGAATTTTGTTTCTAGGCCCTACGGTTTGGGAGATATGGACCAAAACACAAAATGGTGCGCTATAGCGCCACCATCAGGCCAATGTGGGTCTCTGTGCTTTAGCACGGTCTCGCAAAGAGACTACACCATCCTGCCAAGTTTGGTCTCCCTGGGCCTTACGGTCTAGGCTGCAGTATGCGTTTTATCAGTAGAAAAATAATAATAAATATAGCCGCAAGCGGCAATTGGCGGGTTCACACACGAATAGGCCTCTTGGGCTCTATAGGCAAAAAGAAACCCATAAGGTCCTTTAGACCTAAAAGTGAAAAGAAGCTGTTTCAGTGGAAAAAAGCATAATTACATCAATGTGCAAAAAAAGGTTCAATTGAGGCACTAAAAGCCCAAAAAGGATCAAAATAATGTGTATTTGCGTTTTATTTTTTAGAGAGGCCTGTGTTTTTGTGAGTGCATGTGAAAGAGAGAGGGGTGGAGGCATCGCCATTGGGTTGTTCGAAGGACGGGGGAGTCTGGAGGGAGTGGAGGAAGGGAGGGCACTCTGCGTGTGTGAGAATGGCCAGCGTGCGTGGTTTAGCAGTTCTCTGCTTAGGCCCTACAGTGTGGGAGATATTGCCAAAATGATTCAGATGTGTGTGGGTGTGTAGATGAACATACCATATCTGTTTCATGTGTATGTACTTATGTTAAGCCTGTGAAATGGCCAAAACCAATTAATTGGTGAATGGTGGCCATGTTTTTTAAGTGATGATGTCATCAATGTGTGCCTTGATACCACTTGGGCCCCTGATGATGCATGTAAAGTTTTGTCTTAATATGACTAATGGTTTCTGAGAAACAGTTTTTCCCATGTTATAGCGCCCCCTATTGGACAATCGTGGCCAGCTTTGACCTGTGACCTCTGAGTCATGTGCCCTAACAACTGATAAATTTTTATAAAGATTGGTCAAAGCGTTGCTGAGATATAGCTGTTTAAGTAAATTTGGCCACGCCTCGGAGCTATTGATTGACATGTGACAACCAGACTGTATGCAAATCTCAAAATGTTTTTAAGCAACTTTGATAATGAGATTCTCCTGAATATTTTGACACCAAGATTGTGGTGATCCGATGAAAAACCAGGGACTAGTATAAAAAAGTAGGTTTTGCATATTATGCAAATTAGCAAAAAATCTAAGTAGGCGGAGCTTAATGGTTCTTGAGGCTTTTTTGTTTGTCTGGAGCCAAGGAATGCACCTGAAGTGGAATTTTGTTTCTAGGACCTACGGTGTGGGAGATATGGACCAAAACGCAAAATGGTGCGCTATAGCGCCACCATCAGGCCAATATGGGTCTCTGTACTTGTGCTCGGTCTTGCAAAGAGACTACACCTTTCTGCCAAGTTTCATGGTTGTAGGATGTATGCCGTAGGCTGTAGTTACAGTTTTAGATTATTATCTAAGCAATTATAATTGCCAATATAGCCGCAAGCGGCAATTGGCGGGTTCACACACGAATAGGCTTCTTGGCCTCAATAGGCAGAGGCCCAAAAGGTCCTTTAGACCCCAAAATGTGAAAAGAAGCTGTTTGAGTGGAAAAAATGCACAAATAAATCAATGTGCAAAAAAAGGTTCAATTGGGGCACTAAAGGCCCAAAAGGATCAAAATAATATGTATTGGCAAAATTATTCAGATCACAGAACTAAATCACATGCTGAGATCAGCTTTGTGTGTGTTTGTGTGGTGTTTCATGTGAGCAATAGTTTTCAGTCATTTCCGGTGTTTGGCCACTAGATGGAGCCCAAGTACTATCATACTGATATCTCATTAATCTCAGTAATGCAATATGACATTTTGGTGAATTAAAAGGTTCATTTCTGGTCAGGCAGTGCACTTTTTGTTATGAGATGTAATTGCAATGTTATAGACCTCATTGATCTGAATCATACAAGCCCCATTACTTGTCTGTATTCTGCATAACAAGATTGCTGCATGAGTTTTTATGATTTCTTAGGTTTTTGGGTACTGTAGCGCCCCCGACAGGCCAATTTGAACCAAACTTGGCCTACCTCACAAGGACTTCAGGATATAAAAGCCTTTCAAATTGGGAGTTGATCACTTACATGGTTTATGAGTTATAGCAATAAAGGTCATTTATGGCATGGCCACAATGATATAATGGGAAAATGGACCAATCAGAAAAATAAAAATCCAACATTTTTTTAATCAATTTTTACCTACAGAGTCTACTGATTATGCTCATAGCAATTTTGCCATAATTGTATCAAATTCCTATGACTAGTTTGTAAATAGCTATTTTCAAACAATTGATGAATGTGACAAAAGTATGCATTTTTTAATAAGACTTGTAATTGCAAAGATGTCAGGTCTACTGCAAGGAATAAAAAGAAACAAGTTGCATGTTCCTAAGTGAAAATTTGGAGGAGTTATGCATGATTTTCACAAATAGCGCCACCTAGTGGCCAAATGTTTCAAAACTGCACAGCATGACACATAGTCCTGAGATATGCACAGTGGTGAGGTTTCATGTTGTTTGGCCAATGGTAAGTCTGTCAAATGGCCAATTAATTCAATTAAAAATTAATTGGCTCATGGCGGCCATGTTTTTTGAGTGATGATGTCATCATTGGGTGTCTTGATATCACTTGGGCCCCTGATGATGCCTGTAAAGTTTTGGCTTGATGTGACTAATGGTTTCTGAGATACAGTTTTTCCCATGTTATAGCGCCCCCTATTGGACAATCGAGGCCAGCTTTGACCTATGACCTCGGAGTCATGTGCCCTAACAACTGTTAAAATTTTATGAAGATCCGTCAAAGCGTTGCTGAGATATGGCTGTTTAAGTAAATTTGGCCACGCCTTGGAGCTATTGATTGACATGTGACAACCAGACTGTATGCAAATCTCAAAATGTTTTTAAGCAACTTTGATAATGAGATTCTCCTGAATATTTTGACACCAAGGTTGTGGTGATCCGATGAAAAACCAAGGAGTAGTAGGAAAAAGTAGGTTTTGCATATTATGCAAATTAGCAAAAAATCTAAGTAGGCGGAGCTTAATGGTTCTTGAGGCTTTTTTGTTTGTCTGGAGCCAGGGAATCCACCTGAAGTGGAATTTTGTTTCTAGGACCTAAGGGGTGGGAGATATGGACCAAAACGCAAAAGGCTGCGCTATAGCGCCACCATCAGGCCAATGTGGGTGTCTGTACTTTAGCACGGTCTCGCAAAGAGACTACACCATTCTGCCAAGTTTGGTGTCTCTGGGCCTTACGGTCTAGGCTGCAGTATGCGTTTTATGCGGAGAAAAATAATAATAATAATAATAATAAGAAAGAAAAAACCCGACAATTACAATAGGTTTCCCACACTACGTGTGTGAACCCTAATAAGAAAGAAAGAAAGAAAAAACCCGACAATAACAATAGGTTTCCCACACTGTGTGTGTGAACCCTAAATATAGCCGCAAGCGGCAATGAGCGGGCTCCTCGCAAGTGGCATAGGTACCGACTTGCATGCCTGCGGCGAAGGCATAGTAGATATGGCTAGGCCAGTGTGTATGTGAAACCTATTGGTAGGCCAGTGCATGTGTGTGCATGTGTAATAGAGAGAGAGAGGGGTTTGGTGTGATAATGTTTGTTTTCATCAGTTAGAGCTGTGTATGTGTGTGAGTGATTGCATATAATGGGCAGTCTTAGTTGTCACAGTGAACTCACATGTCTGACATGACAGTGTATGTGCTCAATTTGTGATGCATACACATAAGTAGGTGTATGTGTGTGTGTGTGTGTGTGTGTGAATTAGGTGTTTATATGTGTTACTCTAATGTATGAGTAGGCATGGCTAAGGCAGTGTGTATGTGAAGCTTATAGGGAGGCCTGTTTTTTCTGTGAGTGCATGTGAAATAGAGAGAGGGAGGGGGAGACAGAGACCATGGGTTGTTAAGTGTTAGAAGGTTGGGGGAGTGTGGGGGGGAGTGGATGAGAGGGGCACTCTGCGTGTGTGAGAAGTGAGTGCATGTGAAATAGAGAGAGGGAGGGGGAGACAGAGACATGGGTTGTTAAGTGTTAGAAGGTTGGGGGAGTGTGGGGGGAGTGGATGAGAGGGGCACTCTGCGTCTGCGAGAATGAGAGCGTGCGTGCCTGCAAAAGGCTCTCTACCGCTCCTTGCACTGCTGAGTATGGAAATTGAAAATATTCACTGTAGAGTCATTTGTGGACGGATTTAGCTCAAACTTGGCACATATCACCTCAATGGTCATGTGAATGTGCATGTCAATTTTCATAAACATAGGACATACTATAGCGGAGTTATTAAAATATGAATTTGATGTGTTATGATGGTACCATTGTGATGCATATGAAAAATATAAATTTGTGGAAATCTTAGGATATTTTGCACAACATTTGCATTGCATAGTCTGCTGAGTATATCAAGGTGTGATTTGAGGTGATGGAGTGAAAATCCTAGGCGTAGTATGGAAAGTGGAAATTATACATATTTGATAATATATGAAAATCCGTACATTTTTGTAAAGCACTTGCAATTACAAAGTTGTTAAGGATTCTACGTAGAATCATATGAGTCCAAGTTTGTTGTTTTATGTCATACTATGTGGGCGTAATTCAGGAGTTTCTAGTATAGCGCCACCTAGTGGTGCAATTGCCATCATACCCCAGTATGTCTTAGAGGGTGTGCACCTGAACATGCCATGTGAGTTTCAGGTCAATTGACATATGTAAAGCTTGTAAAGCTTGTGAAATTGTATACTGACAGCTAATTGGTCGATGGTGGCGGCCATATTGGACATATGATGGTGCAGACCTAGGACCTGTCTCAGAGGTGCATGTAGATGATGCATACCAAGTTTCGTGTTATTTGGCCAATCGGTGTGTGCAGGAGAGTTTTTTGGCAGTTATAGCGCCCCCTAGGTGTGAATGTGTGCCAAAATGTATGGGCAGGTGTAGACGCCCAACAGGTACATGTATATGAAATTTGGTGTGAATATGTAAAAGTATGCATGAGATACAGCAGAAAATGTGCATTTTTGGCTGTGAAATTTTTGCCCCTTGACTTGTGTGGCATGTGGCCACGCCCATGTGCAGAAATGTGCATTTTTTGTTAAAGATTATTAAAGTTCAGACTCTTCTGAACGTTTTGATACCACATATGTGCATGTATGTGAAAAATCCAGGGACTAGTTAGCTCTCAAAAATGTGTGCGATTTTGCATATTATGCAAATTAGCTCGAAAACGAAGTAGGCGGAGCTTATGGGTTCTTGAGGCTTTTTGGTAGGTTTGGAGACAAGGAACATGTATATGAAAAAATTTTTAATTTAGGACATATGTGGTACTGGCAATTTACTTGAATGCGTTTGCGTGCGCTGTAGCGCCACCTATGGGCGGATTTGGCTGGCGTCTTGCGCCTGAGTAGCGGGAGGGACTACTACCTATTGACCAAGTTTCAAGTCTGTAGGCCTTACGGTTTGGGCTGTGCGATCCGTTTTAAGGCAGAAAAAGAATAATAATAATAATAATAATAAGGAGAAAAATCCTAACAATTACAATAGGCCTCCAGCACCTTTGGTGCTCGGAGCCCTAATAATAATAAGAAGAAAAAACCCGACAATTACAATAGGTTTCCCACACTACGTGTGTGAACCCTAAAAAGAAAGAAAAATCCGAGCAATTACAATAGGTTTCCCACACTATGTGTGTGAACCCTAATAAATATAGCCGCAAGCGGCAATTGGCGGGTTCACACACGAATAGGCCACTTGGCTTCAATAGGCAATAGACCCAATAGGTCCTTTAGACCCAAAAGAAGCTGTTTGAGTGGAAAAAATGCACAAATAAATCAATGTGCAAAAAAATGTTCAATTGGGGCACTAAAGGCCCAAAAGGATCAAAATAATGTGTATTGGCAAAATGATTCAAATCACAGAACTAAATCACATGCTGAGATCAGCTTTGTGTGTGTGTGTGGTATTTCATGTGAGAAATAGTTTTCAGTCCGTTCCGATGTTTGGCCACTAGATGGAGCCCAAGTACTACCATACTGATATCTCAATAATCTCAGTAATGCAATATGACATTTTGGTGAATTAAAAGGTTCATTTCTGGTCAGGCAGTGCACTTTTTGTTATAAGATGCAATTGCAATGTTATAGAACTTATTGATCTGGACAATACAAGACCAATTACTTGTCTGTATTCTGCATAACAAGATTGCAGCACGAGTTTTTATGTTTTCTTAGGTTTTTGGGTACTGTAGCGCCCCCGACAGGCCAATTTGAACCAAACTTGGCGTACCTCACAAGGACTTCAGGATATAAAAGCCTTTCAAATTGGGAATTGATTGCATACATGGTTTATGAGTTATAGCAATATAGGTCATATATGGCATGGCCACAATGATATAATGGGAAAATGGACCAATCAGAAAAATAAAAATCCAACATTTTTTTACTCAGTTTTTACCTACAGAGTCTACTGATTATGCTCATAGCAATTTTTCCATAATTGGATCAAATTCCTATGACTAGTTTGTAAATAGCTATTTTCAAACAATAGATGAATGTGACAAAAGTATGCATTTTTTAATAGGACTTGTAATTGCAAAGTTGTCAGGTCTACTGCAAGGAATAAAATGAAACAAGCTGCATGTTCGTAAGTGAAAATTTGGAGGAGTTATGCATGATTTTCACAAATAGCGCCACCTAGTGGCCATATGTTTTAAAACTGCACAGCATGACACATAGTCCTGAGATATGCACAGTGGTGAGGTTTCATGTTGTTTGGCCAATGGTAAGTCTGTGAAATGGCCAATTATTTCAAATAAAAATTAATTGGCTCATGGCGGCCATGTTTTTTGAGTGATGATGTCATCATTGTGTGTCTTGATATCACTTGGGCCCCTGATGATGCCTGTAAAGTTTTGGCTTGATGTGACTAATGGTTTCTGAGATACAGTTTTTCCCATGTTATAGCGCCCCCTATTGGACAATCGAGGCCAGCTTTGACCTATGACCTCGGAGTCATGTGCCCTAACAACTGTTAAAATTTTATGAAGATCCGTCAAAGCGTTGCTGAGATATGGCTGTTTAAGTAAATTTGGCCACGCCTTGGAGCTATTGATTGACATGTGACAACCAGACTGTATGCAAATCTCAAAATGTTTTTAAGCAACTTTGATAATGAGATTCTCCTGAATATTTTGACACCAAGGTTGTGGTGATCCGATGAAAAACCAAGGAGTAGTAGGAAAAAGTAGGTTTTGCATATTATGCAAATTAGCAAAAAATCTAAGTAGGCGGAGCTTAATGGTTCTTGAGGCTTTTTTGTTTGTCTGGAGCCAGGGAATCCACCTGAAGTGGAATTTTGTTTCTAGGACCTAAGGGGTGGGAGATATGGACCAAAACGCAAAAGGCTGCGCTATAGCGCCACCATCAGGCCAATGTGGGTGTCTGTACTTTAGCACGGTCTCGCAAAGAGACTACACCATTCTGCCAAGTTTGGTGTCTCTGGGCCTTACGGTCTAGGCTGCAGTATGCGTTTTATCAGTAGAAAAATAATAATAAATATAGCCGCAAGCGGCAATTGGCGGGTTCACACACGAATAGGCCACTTGGCTTCAATAGGCAATAGACCCAATAGGTTCTTTAGACCCAAAAGAAGCTGTTTGAGTGGAAAAAATGCACAAATAAATCAATGTGCAAAAAAATGTTCAATTGGGGCACTAAAGGCCCAAAAGGATCAAAATAATTTGTATTGGCAAAATGATTCAAATCACAGAACTAAATCACATGCTGAGATCAGCTTTGTGTGTGTGTTTGTGTGGTATTTCATGTGAGAAATAGTTTTCAGTCCGTTCCGATGTTTGGCCACTAGATGGAGCCCAAGTACTACCATACTGATATCTCATTAATCTCAGTAATGCAATATGACATTTTGGTGAATTAAAAGGTTCATTTCTGGTCAGGCAGTGCACTTTTTGTTATAAGATGCAATTGCAATGTTATAGAACTTATTGATCTGGATCATACAAGACCAATTACTTGTCTGTATTCTGCATAACAAGATTGCTGCATGTGTTTTTATGTTTTCTTAGGTTTTTGGGTACTGTAGCGCCCCCGACAGGCCAATTTGAACCAAACTTGGCATACCTCACAAGGACTTCAGGATAAAAAAGCCTTTCAAATTGGGACTTGATTGCATACATGGTTTATGAGTTATAGCAATATAGGTCATATATGGCATGGCCACAATGATATAATGGGAAAATGGACCAATCAGAAAAATAAAAATCCAACATTTTTTTACTCAGTTTTTACCTACAGAGTCTACTGATTATGGTCATAGCAATTTTTCCATAATTGGATCAAATTCCTATGACTAGTTTGTAAATAGCTATTTTCAAACAATTGATGAATGTGACAAAAGTATGCATTTTTTAATAGGACTTATAATTGCAAAGTTGTCAGGTCTACTGCAAGGAATAAAAAGAAACAAGTTGCATGTTCCTAAGTGAAAATTTGGAGGAGTTATGCATGATTTTCACAAATAGCGCCACCTAGTGGCCAAATGTTTCAAAACTGCACAGCATGACACATAGTCCTGAGATATGCACAGTGGTGAGGTTTCAAGTTGTTTGGCCAATGGTAAGTCTGTCAAATGGCCAATTAATTCAAATAAAAATTAATTGGCTCATGGCGGCCATGTTTTTTGAGTGATGATGTCATCATTGTGTGTCTTGATATCACTTGGGCCCCTGATGATGCCTGTAAAGTTTTGGCTTGATGTGACTAATGGTTTCTGAGATACAGTTTTTCCCATGTTATAGCGCCCCCTATTGGACAATCGTGGCCAGCTTTGACCTATGACCTCGGAGTCATGTGCCCTAACAACTGTTAAAATTTTATGAAGATCCGTCAAAGCGTTGCTGAGATATGGCTGTTTAAGTAAATTTGGCCACGCCTTGGAGCTATTGATTGACATGTGACAACCAGACTGTATGCAAATCTCAAAATGTTTTTAAGCAAGGTTGATAATGAGATTCTCCTGAATATTTTGACACCAAGGTTGTGGTGATCCGATGAAAAACCAGGGACTAGTACAAAAAAGTAGGTTTTGCATATTATGCAAATTAGCAAAAAATCTAAGTAGGCGGAGCTTAATGGTTCTTGAGGCTTTTTTGTTTGTCTGAAGCCAAGGAATGCACCTGAAGTGGAATTTTGTTTCTAGGCCATACGGTTTGGGAGATATGGACCAAAACGCAAAATGGTGCGCTATAGCGCCACCATCAGGCCAATGTGGGTCTCTGTGCTTTAGCACGGTCTCGCAAAGAGACTACACCATCCTGCCAAGTTTGGTCTCCCTGGGCCTTACGGTCTAGGCTGCAGTATGCGTTTTATCAGTAGAAAAATAATAATAATAAGAAAGAAAGAAAAAACCCGACAATAACAATAGGTTTCCCACACTGTGTGTGTGAACCCTAATAAGAAAAAGAAGAAAAATTCGAGCAATTACAATAGGTTTCCCACACTACGTGTGTGAACCCTAATAATAAGAAAAATCTCAGCAATTACAATAGGTTTCCCACACTACGTGTGTGAACCCTAACTAGAAGTTTTACATTAGCTGACCAGTACATTAGCTGAACCGTACAGCACCTCATGGTCCATCACGTTGTTTCTTGTTTAGAGCTCCTGCTCGCCATGCTAGCCTGCAAAATTACGACAACAGAAGTTGGGAGAAAACAGCTGAGTCCTGTGTGGGATAAAAAAAAAAATGACTATGAGAAAGACTATGTGTCTTGTAGTGGAAACAGGTGATACGATATGTGGAGTAGTTCTACAGGAAAACCCCCAATAATCTCAAAGTCCATTTGAAAAGCTCAATAGGGCTAACCTCCAGTACTTTGACAAGCCTCTGAGTAGCTCTGCCAAAAGAGAAGCAATCCCGGCTAGGTAGCACCGGGAAGGACAACCATAATGGACACTGGTTTTCACCAGTAATCAAATAGCTGCTGGTTAATTAGGAAAACCACAAGCAAGAAGATGCACTGGTTAATGTGTTAAGATTGGATGTCCACATGACTGTGTGACTCAATTGCCTTAAAAAAGTTTAGCTTTTCACTCAAAACAAAATAGTGTAAGGTTACGTTGTTATGTTCATGTCTGTACTTAGTCTGGCAATTTTCAGCAGCAGCATTACACTTACGGGTGCTATTTTGTGGACAGTTGGTTGTTCAACAGTAATTGAATAATTTTTTTTAGAATGGTATCTTTTGATAAGTTTTAATGACAAACTAAGCTTAAAAAAAAAACTTGCAATCATGCTCTAAAAACGAAAAAAACTAACCGAATTGGAAAAAAGACACAATTAAAACTAAAAAATCCAAAACTATCATAATCTTGGTGTATATATAGCTTTGTAATTATAATCGCATTTTAATCACATTTCAGTATTTAACATGAGAAATATTAATTTAAGTTTGAATGATGAATGAATCAATGAACATAATCATAAACTTTAACATCTTGTGTATTTTTCCACCAGTCTACTACACAGACCAATAGATGAGTGCAGAAAACGGAGCAAACAGTTTTCAGAACACTGGAAATTCTGACCAAAAATGTTGTGCAACAGTGGGGTGGTACCATGACTAGGGGGCGGACGCACTGGCGTTAGAGAGCGGGACTCACGGCTGCTAGAGGTAGTCATACTGGCTAACCGTAAAGCGCCCACACGGATAACTCTACTCTTCCGTGGCATGTTTTACCATATAACAGACACAAAGACTACTAACAAAACAAGAAGCAGCACATACCCAAGTGAACTCAAACTTGTATTATTAAGAGGCACAAAGATAATGAACAAACCAAAACGTAAGACTAGAGGCAATACAAGGACACCGGAACTAAACACGAGACCTAAGTAGAACAAACAGAAACGAAGACCATAATACATACTATACACTTTGAATTAGGAAACACTGAACACATAGGCTACTAAACTAAAACACAAATTCAGGACAACACACAGCTAGAATACAACATAAGGAAACATGACTCAACAAAAACTAACCATATACAACACCAGGCAAACTGAACACAACAAAGGGAAACGTGACAAACCAGAAACAAACCTTACACACTGAAATTCAAACCAGGCACACACATCCAACTGCAACATGGAGAAAGACAACCCAAAAACTCCTAGCTTAAGACATGAACAGAAGCAAAACTATCAACATCATCATTGACCCACACTGAAGACCTGAAACACAAAGAATATATACCAACCCAAACGAACACAAACAAGCGACAGCTGACAAAACGAGAGGCAGAACTAAACAGAAGACCAGGGGAGGAGGAGCTGGGCTAGACAGACAGGGAGGGGGCGGAGCCAGGCGTGACATGTTGTTTAATTTTGGGAGTTTTGCTCAAGATATTGGAAGAATAAGAAGAACTGAAGTAAATCAGAAGATTTTTTTAAATACCATTTTAGATGGTAGCAGGGTTGCCAACTCTCACACATGTAATCTAGATTAATTTCAAGATTTCAGTGAGATTAATCTAGATTTAAAAAATCAATCTATGCCCACCCCTAATATATTAGGGGTGGGCATAGATTAATTTTTTTAATCTAGATTAATCTCACTGAAATCTTGAAATTAATCTAGATTAATCTATATTAAAATGGCTCATATGCATGCTACCCAAGTAATGACTAAAAGTCAGTCTTTGAGATAGGGTTTCTTAATACAGAGGGTGTATTAGACCAGGGGCTCATCTCCAGTTTCCAGTTCCCCCCCCCCCCCCCCCCCCCCCCCCACACACACACACACACACTTTTTCAAAGGCCGGTTTTGGTCCTCTGCAGTTTTAGCGGTTAAAGAGAAATATTTAAATAGCGATGAATCTAGCGCTAGGACCATGCAGAAAACGACCGCTCCAAACTCCGCTCCAGTAACACTTTACCTCTTTATCTCTAGTTTGGGCCGATTGGGAGGGAAAAATAATTTTGGGCCGGATTTGGGCATGAAACTCCCGAGCTGAAAAAGAAACTCCGGCCCTATCTGTTGGGGTTCAGCATGTGTTGTGACCTGTCTGAGGTGTTATGGGATAACTTACACCTATGGACCATTTGCCCTCTGTCCAACCCCCCCAGTCTCCTTTGCTCTGCCTGACGCTGATTGGTGGTCAGAGCTGTGAGCCGTGTCTGATTGGGTGACGGTGATTGCTTGTTCAGTGAGGAGGCGTGTGATTGGACAGGCACAGTTTGTCAACATTATAGTTTATGAGTGTCAGTGCAAAGGAGGTCCTTCAGACTTGTGACCTTAACAGTGTGTGTGTGTGTGTGTGTGTGTATGTGTGTGTGTGTGGTTGTGTGTATGTGTGTGGTTGTGTGTATATGTGTGTGTGTGTGTGTGTGTGTGTGTGTGTGTGTGTGTGTATGTGTGTGGTTGTGTGTATGTGTGTGTCTGTATGAATGTGCCTATATGAGTGTGTGTGTGTGTGTGTGTGTGGGTCTGTATGAGTGTGTGTATGTGTCTGTAGGGGTGTGTGTGTGTGTGTG
This sequence comes from Brachyhypopomus gauderio, assembly GCF_052324685.1. Lineage (NCBI taxonomy): Eukaryota > Metazoa > Chordata > Actinopteri > Gymnotiformes > Hypopomidae > Brachyhypopomus > Brachyhypopomus gauderio. The sequence continues at coordinate 14,887,359 of NC_135225.1, read as the reverse complement.
TGTGTGTGTGTGTGTCTGTATGAGTGTGTGTATGAATGTCTGTGTTTCTGTATGAGTGTGTGTGTCTGTATGAGTGTGTGCGTGTGTGTGTCTGAATGTGTGTGTGAGTATGTGTGTGTGTGTGTTTATGAATGGGTATATGCACATGTGTGTGTGTGTGTGATTGGGTATATGCACATGTGTGTGTGTGTGTGTGTGTGTGTGTGTGTGTATGAGTATATGCAAGTGTGTGTGTGTGTGTGTGTGTGTGTGTGTGTGTGTGTGTGTGTGTGTGTGATTGGGAATATGCACGTGTGTGTGTATGATTGGGTATATGCACGTGTGTGTGTATGACTGGGTATATGCACATGTGTGTGTTTATGATTGGGTATATGCACGTGTGTGTGTATGATTGGGTATATGCACGTGTGTGTGTGTGTATGATTGGGTATATGCACGTGTGTGTGTTTATGATTGGGAATATGCACGTGTGTGTGTATGATTGGGTATATGCAGTGTCAATATGCAGAAGTATTTGAGACCCATACTTGAGTAAAAGTACAAGTACTCTATCAAAAATTGACTTGAGTAGAAGTTGAAGTGTTCTTTAAAAACTTTACTTAAGTAGAAGTACAGAAGTATTCAGCATTTTTTGTACTTAAGTATTGCAAGTAGTTTAGTCTAAAATTTATTACTCAAGTACTGAAAGTAAAAAGTACAAGTAATGGGTTTTGAATTAATTAAAGAAAGCCAACAAAGTTTGATTATCAATTGTTTTTATATATCACTTACAAAGATGTCAAAGATCACAAATACAAGTGTTCTGTATGTACTTTAAAAACTGGGGTTAACACTTAACCCGTACACAAAAAACAGATAGCCTATGTCCCGCTACGTCGTAGGTTTGACACAGAAGTACAAATTCGCCTTAATTTAGCTGAGAAAACGAGGTGTATTTTGGACGTAAAATCTGTCCGTCGGATTCTACGGGTGAGCCTACTGCCCTGCGTTTACCCTCAATAAATGCCATACCCTATAAAAACACTACACTATAAAAATGGACACATGATTAGTCAGCATGTCGCCTTTATTGCCAGCTAATGTTAAGTGAATTCTGCAGCACGCCATGAACATAATTAGGTTAGTTAGCTAAGATATTTAACCTAACTAGTGCTTGATGCGCTCTTCTGCTGTTACCAAACAAGTGCATGAATTCCACCTTGTAACTTTGCACGCACAAAAATCGAGAGTCGCACGACCTCGCGACGCAACCGCGTGGCCAACGCGCATTGGCGGAGCCACCGCGATTGCGTCATTTTTGCCGCGCGGACTCTTGCGCCAGTCACGACGTGTCAAGTGAACCTAGATTACGAAGCTCAAGTGTTCAGTGAAGGCAGTAGCAGAGTTAACGAGACGCGATCGGAGCATGCGCAGTTTTCTCATAAGACAGCCTGATCGCTTGACCCGGTGACAGCACCAGCTAACATGTTTATAATTGTAACGAGTAACTATACAGCACGTAAAAAAATTATCGGAGTAAAAGTATTAAACTGATGGAAAATATGTAGTGAAGTAAAAGTGGAAGTAGGAGAAAAAAATAATACTCCAGTAAAGTACAGATACAGTATTTTAGTACTTAAGTACAGTAGTGAATATAGTTCTACTTCGTTACTATACAACTCTGGGTATATGCGTGTGCGTGTTTGTATGATTGGGTATATGCACGTGTGTGTGTATGATTGGGTATATGCACGTGTGTGTGTTTATGATTGGGTATATGCACGTGTGTGTGTGTGTGTGTGTGTGTTTGTGTGTGTGTATGATTGGGTATATGCACATGTGTGTCTGTGTGTGTGTGTGTTTGTGTGTGTATATGATTGGGTATATGCACGTGTGTGTATGTGTGTGTGTGTGTGTGTGTGTGTGTGTGTGTGTATGATTGGGTATATGCACATGTGTGTGTGCGGGTGTGTGTGTGTGTGTGTGTGTGTGTATGATTGTATATACAGTATGCACATGTGTGTATATGTAGTATCTTATCATTATGCAGTTCATCGCCTCCCCCTCTCCCTCCTGTTCTCTGGCAGATTCCTCAGAGACTGCTGTGTTTGCTCACTAACGAATTGGCAAGTGACTTAATTAGACTAATTAGTCAATTAGCTAACTGTAGCAGATGCATTCATCTGTTCTGAAATGACAAAATGCTGCAGGCCTGTGTGGTGTGGAGTAAAGGCCATTCTGTAGAAGATCAGCATCACATTAGTGGAACTGAAGCTCCAGCTTCTCCCGTGCCAACAATCAGCCTCTAATTACAGTACTAACAGAACATGAACAGAGTGTGTGTGGAGAAGACCAGCTGCAGACGCCTGGACCACTGCAGCTCTGCAAACCACAGCTGGACACGGATGGACCACGGTTTGACACGCCTGGACCACGGCTGGACCATGCCTGGACCATGGCTTCAGATTTACGTTGATGTTGTTGCATGGATGTGTATATGTGTACAAGCAACCAAAGTGCGATCATATCAAGTCTTAGTGAATCAAATCACAAGGCCTCCATGTAACAACTCAAAGCTTCATGAATCAAATCACAAAGACTGAATCAAATGGAGCTAATCAGAGATCAGGAGTGTCTGACAAAGCATCTCAACTACTGTAACGCTATTAACATATTGAAGGTATAACCTGAACATAATCAGAGTAGTTTTAGTGTCGCCTTAGTAGCAGTGAAATTGTTATATTTGTTGTTTTTGACTACATTTTTGACTACATACATGACTGTGTGTATTTGACCATTTACAGCAGAGATGGTCAGTCTGCTGTGGTGTCTGTCTGTCTGCTGTTGTGTCTGTCTGTCTGCTGTGGTGTCTGTCTGTCGGCTGTGGTCTCTGTCTGTCTGTCTGCTGTCCATGTTGTCTTGTATCTTCAGTGTCTCAATTCCATATCTGGTGATGTCACACTGTTTTATCACTGTTGTTGTTCTACAGTTTACCTGCTTTGACAGTCCCCCTGTAACTTGTGAACATCCTTCTAAATATCATTGTAATATCCATGCTGATATCCACAGCAGCTGTAGGGTGTCTGAGGTCCTCTGATTAATGGGGCATTAATGAGCCATAGTTGCACCTTTTCAGGTCTGGGGGTTTGTGAGCTTGGGCATGCTGGGTAATCTGCACTGGTCTGGGTAATCTGCACTGGTCTCTATTATCAGGTATCCAGTCAAGCCCTGTGTGCCTAATTATTGGCTGGTTTTAGTTACCAGCCTGTCTAGCTAAGTCATTGTGAACTTAGCAAAACTTTTTTCTGTGTGTGTGTGTGTGTGTGTGTGTGTGTGTGTGTGTGTGTGTGTGAGAGAGAGAGAGAGAGAGAGAGAGAGAGAGAGAGAGAGAGAGAGAGAGAGAGAGAGAGAGAGAGAGAGAGAGAGAGAGAGAGAGAGAGAATGTGCGTGTGAGTGTGTATCAGATGTTGTTGGATGACTAACTGGATTTCTGTTATGGATGTTGCACTTTCAGGCACTTTCCTTAGAGTGTGTGTGTGTTTGTGTGTGTGTGTGTGTGTGTGTGTGTGTGTGTGTTTGTGTGTGTGTGTGTGTGTGTGTGTATGTGTGTGTGTGTGTATGTGTGTGTGTGTGTGTGTGTGTGTGTGTGTGTGTGTGTGTGTGTGTGTGTGTGTGTGTGTGTGTGTGTGTTTTGGATGGGAGGATTTCTGGGCAACACTTCAACCAGACTCAGTCTTTGCCATGTTTATCCTGCAGTGATGGTGTTACTGCCTCCCTGCATGGATATTTGATCTGAGGAGAACGGATCTGCTGTTACACACGCACACACACACACACACACACACACACACACACACACACACACACACACACACACACACACATACGCACTATAGGTGCTGGTCATATTTCTTAAAGTAAACTCATAAAATTATGAAATTGTGGAAATTCAGATAATATCAGTAACCTATGTTGATATACATTTTAATACTACTTGTGACAAACTTTACAGCCAATTCTGTTTGATAATACAAACTTCTGAAGGTTACAGTGGGAATGATTGTAGTCGAAAGACAACAACTGATGATTGATGACAACAACAAAACATTTATTTATTTATTTATTATAACATTTATTAGCCAAACTCCACAATAAACAGTTACGGTTGAAAATGAGGAGAGTGGGTGAGCTGTGTGTGTGTGTGTGTGTGTGTGTGTGTGTGTGTGTGTGTGTGTGTGTGTGTGTGTGTGTGTGTGTGTGTGTGCTATGTATGTCTGTGTGTGTGATTAAAAAATAATTAAAAACACATATTTTTTAATCACGCATAGACACACAGACGCATATATCACAGGTGTTGGGATTACAGACGCATGTCACAGGTGTATGGATCACAGGTGTATGGAACACAGGTGTATGGATCACAGGTGTATAGATCACAGGTGTATGGATCACAGATGTATGGATCACAGGTGTATGTGTAACGGACTCAAATGTAACGTATTCACAGCGCCAGTGTGGTAGATCCGTTAGCGGTTTCGGCTCTTGAATTTCACCTCTCACCAGTGGAACAGGAATTTACACGCGCACACATTCACCCATTTTTCCATCTTTTATTTGGTGTGGTATAATGCAGCACTGGAAGACAATAAGAAAATGAGTTTTCTTATATTGAAGTGACTACTGCAGTTAACGCCAAGCCGCAACATAGAAATCTCAGATTGTTGCTAAGGAACATACACGGCAACAGCATATTAAACTGGCTACAATAGAGTTACATATATACACATATACACTCATACATACATACACATACAATAGCTTTTACGAATATAAAATACTAAAATACTTATAATAAGTTGTCTCTGCATTACAAATAGGATATTGTACCACAAACAAAAATACACACTGAAACGGATGGACATGAGCACATTTCACAAGCAACAATAGAAAATAACCGAACTTTAACAGATTAATATTAAAGATATCAACGAAACACATACCTGGAAGACAATAAGAAAATGAGTTTTCTTATATTGAAGTGACTACTGCAGTTAACGCCAAGCTGGATAAATAAATAAAAATATCTCATTAATGAAAAATAAAAGGATTAGTTCATGCACTGCTAGCACGGCGGCAGAAAAACAGTCTCATACTAGTTTCACCTGACTTTAATAGAAGAAATAAGTCCATAAACTTTTAACAATTACCTAAAACAATTGATTCTCCACAAAAAATAGTTTTAAATATATTTTATAATTAAATAAAGAGCAGTATTTTTAACTTAAAATGTGCTTTTAACTACTATTTATTGATGAAACACGGAGCTCAGAACCTACCCGCAACATAGAAATCTCAGATTGTTGCTAAGGAACGGTAGCTCAGAAAAATCAAACGTAGCGTAACTGCAGTTCACCACTTAACACTAGGGGCGCTAAAACTCCATTTAATTTAATGAAATTCATCAAAACAAAAATAGTATTTTCTTATTCTGTTACATACACCCCCTCTGAATTTCATGAAATTTCAGCATCACAGTAGCTATACCAGCTCAATATACAAAAACACTTAAGAAACACAATAGATCACCTACAAAAGGACTGCCAACTTAGGAGTATCCCAAAAGGATGAAGCGGTATAAGAGCAGCGCTAAACTCTCACACCAGCTACTGGCCGCAGGATGCCTATATACACCCCACAAGATCTATGACCAAGACATATAAGCAAAAATTAGCCCCCTATAACCTTCCAGGTATAAACTGATCATTTTAGGAACAAAGCACTCACAGCAAGCAAGAGCCATACAAATCTATTGTTAATTAAACATGAATAAAAGCACATGAAGAAATACAGCACAAATTTAATGATTTGTAAGGGTCTGAAACATTGACCTACAAACAGCCTGAACATTTTGTTTTGCATTCTGAAGAACACTCTGCCCTGACATAGTGAAGATTAATCTATTCACAGGTTTAACCACACGGCCAAAACGGGACTTCGCTTGTGTATGAGGTGCAGGACAATGTAGCTCAATAACAGTGTCACTAGAATGAGCACCATTAGACTGTGATTGTGACTGACCAATGCAAGGTGAGACTGTAACAGTAGTCTTCTCATCTACTTCTGTATGACCTATAGGACTGTCAGCTTGAGGTTCAGGCTCTAAGCTTGAAGACATGTCTAACAAGTCATTGAGTGAAACTTGTGATGAGGGAGTTCTCGGTTCCATGACTGGAATTGTCTCAGAAACGGACTGTGAACATGAGTCTGGAAGCTGTCGGACCCAGTCAATGGTTCTCCCCTCAGAGTCTGTCCCTGATGCCATTGCTGAAGCCCTGTCGTTCTCAAAGTCATTATCCACTGCTTGTTTTTCAGTTGAGTCTGAAAGGTTGTTTGATACTGTTGAAATAGCACCTTCACTAGCATCGGTTTCCACAGTGCCATGCTCAAGAGTTGACTTGAAACTTGATACTTGTACATCTTGTCCCATCAAGGAGGGTGACTGAGTATCACCGTCTGACAATGTCGAAACTGGATCAGAGAGAGTGCCATTCACATCAACTGGAAGGAAGTTCACCAGCATGAGCAGATTACGATGGACAACTTTTTCCTGTCCAGTGGCAGTGTTCTGGATCCTGTATGTGTGCGTGTCTGTATTCCGATCAAGCACAACATATATGGTTGATTCCCATTTGTCAGCCACTTTCTGTTTTCCTCTTCCAGACTTGTTTGCCAGAAGCACTCTGTCGCCAACATCGATGTTAAGCCCCTTCACTTTTCGGTCATAAATTAACTTATGTCTGCTCTTCTCTTTCTTGGCATGCTCCTGTGCTAAAAGTAGTGCAGCTTTCAGGTCATTGGTTAAAGACTCAACATACTTGTCATAACTGGAAACATTGGAGTCACATAGAACTGAGCGAAAGAGAACATCCACAGGTAGACGCGGTACTCTCCCAAACATGAGATAAAAGGGTGCGTACCCTGTCGTCTCATGTACAGTGCAGTTATATAAAAAGGTCAATGTCTGTAGGTGTCTAGGCCAATCTCTCTTTGCAGCTGGTGCCAAAGCACGAATCATATTGCCCAGTGTCCTATTGAACCTTTCAACGCTCCCATTTCCCATGGGGTGGTAGGGGGTAGTGTGCGATTTCTTCACACCAGAGACTCTGAGAAGCTCGCTAACTAACTGGCTCTCAAAACTTGCACCTTGGTCGCTGTGAATTCTTTCAGGGAAGCCAAATACACAAAAATATTTATCCCAGAGAACTCTTGCGACTTGCTTGGCAGATTGATCTCGACAGGCAAATGCCTGCGACAGCCTAGTGAAGTGGTCGGTCACAACTAACACATCAACGGATCTGTTCTGTGCATCCTCAGCCGACCAGAAGTCTATACAGACCAGTTCCATTGGTTTGCTCGAAACAATGCTTTCCAAAGGTGCCCTGCCTTCCGGTTCAGCAGTTTTGCTCACTACACATCTCTGACAGGTACGTACATATTCTCTCACATCTCTATCTAGGTTCAACCAAAAGAAACGTTGTCGGGCAAGACCAAGACTTCGAAACTGGCCCTGATGACCTGCATGATCGTGGACTCCTTTCAAGACCTCAGAGATAAGAGATTCAGGGACCACGAACTGGAATCTTTTAAATCTGGATGCTGGATCTTGAGACATTCTGTAGAGAACCCCATTCCTCACCGTGAGCTTTTCCCAGTGTTTCACATAACGGATAACACCAGATGTTTCTTTCGCTCTCTCTCTCCTAGATGGTCTCTGATGTCTCTGCACATAATATAAAACTCTAGATAGCACTCTATCAGCATGCTGTCTCTCACACAGCTCACGCTCCGAGTATGCTGGCAAGGAATCTTGGCCTGGAGGTACAAACTGAGGTAGATGATCAATAAACATCACACTCCGATTTCTAGCACCAGTTTCCCACTCTAAGTGTGAATCTAGAAGAGCATGGACATCATCACCTGCCAAAGATGTTTTGTTTGTGTGTGACACAGCACATTTTTGCTGAGCCGAAAGGATAAAGCTTGAAGTCCTATCGGCATCACTTGCTTGTCGAAAGGCATCTTGGATAGAAGCACCAGACATCACCTTGACCTCAGAAAGAAGAGCATCATATGGTTCCTTGAGCAATCTTTGACCAACTCCAGCCCCAACAAAAGGCACACGGCTCAAGGCATCTGCAACCACGTTTTGTGGTCCTGGCACATACTTGATTTCGAAGTTGTAACTTGCTAGTTTAGCTACCCAGCGTTGCTCACAGCAGTCAAGCTTGGGTTTGGTCATTATGTGAGCAAGCGGGTTGTTATCAGTCCAAACTGAAAAGACGTGGCCCTTAAGCCAGTGACTAAATTTTTCACAAATTGACCACTTCAAGGCCAGAAATTCCAGCCGATGTGCAGGATAATTACGCTGGGATTGTGTGAGTGACCGACTCGCAAAGGCAATAGGTCTGGCCCTCGTTTCTCCCTCTTGGACTTGTGACAATACAGCACCGATTCCATCAAGAGAAGCGTCAGTGGACAGTATGAAAGGACGGTTGAAGTTGGGATGAGCTAGAACGACAGAGTCAACCAGTTCACTTTTGAGTCTCTCGAAGGCTTGCTGTTGTGCGGAGGACCAATCACTAGTTGTCAGCTTCCTGTTCTGGGGTTTCTGTGAAGACTTCCTGCCAGTTCTTCCCTTCCTTTTATGACCCTTCAGTAGATCAAAAAGTGGCTTGGCAGTAGCTGAGTAGCTGGGGATAAAGTGCTGGTAATAATTTACCATCCCCAGAAAGGACCTGATTCGTTTTTGTGAAGGTATTTGTCCATCTGGCTCCATCAGGTCAGCAGTACACATCTTAGAGATGCTTTCTACTTTACATGGGTCAGTGGATACCCCTGTCTCATCGACAATGTGACCAAGAAACTTCACTGAATGGCGCAAGAAGTGGCACTTTCTCTGCGCAAGTTTGAGATTGTGGACACGTAGCCTACTGAAGACCATGCTTAGGCGCTTCAGTGCAGTCTTCTCATCAGGCCCAAAAACAATGAGATCGTCTAAATAGCACAGCAAGCTCAAAAAGTTCTGGTCACCAAAAATGCTGGCCATCATACGCATAAAACTACCAGGACTGTTACAGAGTCCTTGAGGCAGCCGCGTGTACTCGAATAGGCCCATAGGGGTGGTAAATGCCGTGTACTTACGGTCATCCTCATGCAAGGGCATATTATAAAACCCAGACGTGAGGTCCATGGTGCTAAAAAGTGAATTGCCTCCGAGAGCTGCTAGGCAATCAGCCTGATGAGGAAGAGGATGAGCGTCCTTCAGTGTCCTTCTGTTCAGCCATCGAAAATCAGTGCATATACGTAAATTTCCGTCTTTCTTCCAAACAAGCACCAACGGAGAAGCATACTCACTCGTAGATTTCCTAATAATTTCTTTTTCTTCCATCTCAGACAGAACTTTGCGCAGTTGCTGATACTGACTCGGGGGCACTCTCCTGAATGGAAGTCTGAATGGTCTGGGATCAGAAAGATAAATACGATGGACAAAGCCCTTAGCTTCACCGCAATCAAGGTGGTTACGTGAAAAGACATCTTCATACTGAACAATTAAATCTGCTAACTCCTGTTTGCATTCCTCTGATGCGTCACATGAAGCAATGTCTAACTCATTCAGACCAATCGATTTCAGTTTCTCTTCAACGGAGGACATATTGTTTGCATTATCAGACACTGTTAGGGGACAGCTGACCAATGCAGGTGAACTTGTGTTGGCATCCTCCAAATCCTCAACTGCTATGCATGGGAACAAGTCAGCTAATTTGGCATTGCGTCTCAGTGTTAGAGGGCTGCCCGTGGTGTTTATTAGTTTCAGTGGCACCCACCTGTCTCCCCATAAGGAAATAACAAGTCTAGCCACCATGACACCTCTAGGAGCAGAATGAGACGTGGATGGCTCCGTTATGACGGCACTGCCAGGGGAAACTTTAACAGTTTTTGCAAGTTTGCCCCAAACTAGGTACTCACGACCAGGTTCCAAGCATACAGCTGAACTGCACCTAACTGTCCCAATTTTGTCAGGTACCATATCTCCTCTCCATCTTGTAATGCCTGCTAGCATGGATAAAAACTCTTCGGACTCTGAGCTGCCCGCCGTAGGGGTTGAGAGGGCCTTCCAAAATGTCTCACATTGTTTAGACTGATGGAGGATGTGCTTGATGACATTTGTGCCAAGTATTATCTCGTCGTGCTGTCCTGGGACCACTAAAGTAGGTACAGACATTTTAAAGCCATACACTTCCATGACTAAGTTAAGAGCGGATGTTGGCTTAACTTGACGTCCCCCACAACCCACAAGCACGACATCTGTGGTGAACTTACAGTGGTCATCAACCACACCAGCAGTTTTTAGCTTCAGCTCAGCAGCTTCACTGATGGTACAAGCCATTGATCCACTGTCCAACATGGCATTCAACATTACTGCATTATTAACTGTCACAGTAGTGTAAAATAGGCTATCACTTCCTCCAACGATATGTGTGTTTTGATAGATGACAACTGTAGTATCATCATAGTAAGTTTTGACTGAGTCATAGGTTTTCTCAGAATCAGAGTGATTCACAATAACTTGGGAGTTGCAGAAGTGACCTGTACTGCCTCCCTCCAAATACAGGTCAGTCAGTTTCCCTCAGGCGTTGGCTGCGCTGAGGAACGGTTCGGACAATTCTGCTTTGTATGTCCAGGAGAGAAACAGGCAAAACATAGCCGATCTGACATACAATGTGTGACCGTAGTGTGCTTGTTGTCACTGCAGACCCGACAGACACTTCCTCTGAAACTTCGCTGAGGCCTTGAGTTGTGCTTGGGAATAGGAACATCACGTTGGACCTTTTCCATCAGCTTTTCAAGCATCTCCACCATACGTGACAAGACTTGACCATCAGATTGTTGTGTGTTCTGCGCTACAGTTGACAAAGGTGAAAAATGAGAGGTGTGACATGGCTGACAAGGAGCAGGGGTAGAACGGAGATCAGACTGGCATAACACTTGGCTGGTAGCTAAACAAGTGGATGAACAGGGACTGCAGCATTGCTGACTCTGACCAAGGAAAGGGATGCACTTGGGCTCTGAATGGCTGAGCACTTGATTACTTGCTGGAGAGGAGGATGAGAATGACATGGGAGATAGGTCTTGCTTAGGTTGACGTGTGTTGAGCTCCGTACTGAGCACAGCAGTGGCATGGCTGTTTAGATGCTGTCTGGCACTTCCAGAGATCCTATGCTCTCTCTGATAATCGTTAACCCTACCTTGTACATCTTTAGCACTCCATTCATGAATGGGTTTACATCTAAATATGCTGGCCAGGTCAGGGTCGGAGCAATGCTTCACATACATCCGAGCCACTTCCTCACCTATATTCTCCATCCACCTGCCCTGTCGTTTCAGGCCATCATCTGCAAGGTCGGCTGCCTTGTTTAATCTAATCCAATAGTCTATTGGACTCTCTCCGTGATTTGGCAGAGTGGCATAAAAGTCAGCAAGAGGGAGGCAAGATGACGTTTTGCTGAAATACTGGAGTAAGACTGTGTAAATCAGCTCTGGGTGCTGCTTAACATCAAGAGTGGGATCGCTTCGCAGACTAATCTTGACAATATCTTTAGCCTTTCCTGCCAACCTGCTAATTATTTCATCTGCCTGTTCAGAAGTGGGGCATTTTTCCTTTTTCATGTAAGCTCTAGTTTTGTCAATCCATTCCTGGATGGAACACTTGTCTGAAGTATCGCCTCGAAATGTGTCGCATTCTGACTTCAGGTGTACTGTCACTTGTGGCATGTCTAGCCTAGGTTGATCTGTCTGTGAATAACTGTGTGAGCTGTTTTGAGGCTGATTGCTTGTGTTAACTACACCAGCTGACATCAGTTTAGCAACTATTGACTCACCAATCTGTGAACCTAACTGCCCTACCATGTCAGTAAGGTGGTGGAGTGCATCAGAATCACTACCAGGTGTAGAAGTATAAGGACCCTCTCTCATGGACCTTCCAACTGGAGTACTACCTGAGATATGACCTCTCCCTGTACCCCTACCACTTTCAGTAAATGACCAAGAATGTCCAACCCTCCCTTTTACGCTCTCACTGGTAACATCACCCTCATAGTGATCATTAAACCACCCACCCCTTCCTTTATGTTCCATTGAGTAACCTAAGTTTGACATGTCAGTGTTGGCACTGTGTTCAGACTGTTCAGCCATGGTGAGAAGAAAAAATAAAATAAAATAAAAAATAAAATAAAATAAATAAATAAATTGAAAATAATAAATCACAAATTCAGTAGAAACACTGTAAAAATACCTAAACAACTCTAACTACACATTACCTTAAATGTAATCACGTGTATGCTCAGTCCGTGTAAAATGGTGAACGAGTGTGCTTGAGTGTAGAGTAGAAGTAGACGTGATCACGGTGGTGAACTTGATACTTGCAGCAACAGTCACGGCGGTCAGCGTTGGGCCGACCAAGATGATCCCAGGAGTCACGGCACCAATGTAACGGACTCAAATGTAACGTATTCACAGCGCCAGTGTGGTAGATCCGTTAGCGGTTTCGGCTCTTGAATTTCACCTCTCACCAGTGGAACAGGAATTTACACGCGCACACATTCACCCATTTTTCCATCTTTTATTTGGTGTGGTATAATGCAGCACTGGAAGACAATAAGAAAATGAGTTTTCTTATATTGAAGTGACTACTGCAGTTAACGCCAAGCCGCAACATAGAAATCTCAGATTGTTGCTAAGGAACATACACGGCAACAGCATATTAAACTGGCTACAATAGAGTTACATATATACACATATACACTCATACATACATACACATACAATAGCTTTTACGAATATAAAATACTAAAATACTTATAATAAGTTGTCTCTGCATTACAAATAGGATATTGTACCACAAACAAAAATACACACTGAAACGGATGGACATGAGCACATTTCACAAGCAACAATAGAAAATAACCGAACTTTAACAGATTAATATTAAAGATATCAACGAAACACATACCTGGAAGACAATAAGAAAATGAGTTTTCTTATATTGAAGTGACTACTGCAGTTAACGCCAAGCTGGATAAATAAATAAAAATATCTCATTAATGAAAAATAAAAGGATTAGTTCATGCACTGCTAGCACGGCGGCAGAAAAACAGTCTCATACTAGTTTCACCTGACTTTAATAGAAGAAATAAGTCCATAAACTTTTAACAATTACCTAAAACAATTGATTCTCCACAAAAAATAGTTTTAAATATATTTTATAATTAAATAAAGAGCAGTATTTTTAACTTAAAATGTGCTTTTAACTACTATTTATTGATGAAACACGGAGCTCAGAACCTACCCGCAACATAGAAATCTCAGATTGTTGCTAAGGAACGGTAGCTCAGAAAAATCAAACGTAGCGTAACTGCAGTTCACCACTTAACACTAGGGGCGCTAAAACTCCATTTAATTTAATGAAATTCATCAAAACAAAAATAGTATTTTCTTATTCTGTTACATATGGAACATAGGTGTATGGATCACAGGTGTATGGATCACAGGTGTATGGATCACAGATGTATGGATCATAGGTGTATGGATCACAGATGTATGGATCACAGGTGTAAGGATCATAGGTGTAAGGATCACA